>NC_137836.1:57514442-57766429 GCF_948465745.1 Chenopodium album | reverse complement strand
TTTCATATTTGGACAAGAGATAGGAACAAACACCAATGAATGCGAACCTTTCTAAATAGACAAATGTATGCACGTTCTAAGATGTCAATGGTTGATTGAAACATAACATATGCTAAGCATAGAGAACTAATGAGGACTCAATTCACCCTAGCCCCAACCAATCGGGCCGCGTTCTCTCCACTAGCTTCAAATCAACCCTTAAGCTAGCTTCTCATGATTCCACGAAGGAACCGGAAAAAGATAAAGAAATGAAAAACTTTGAGAAGGTAATCCCGACATCTCAACTATGCATACTCTCTCCATAGGTTTGAGATCTATCTCCCTCCACCGTTCTTTGACCTAACCCCACTAAAGTCTAAGGGACTTTTATTAGGTTGTAACGTAAGGCTAAGGGTTAAGGCGGGGTAAAATTTTGAAAATTTTGGTGATATTTCCTAAGTGAAGCAAAAGAGTGGCCTACTCTCAAAAACAAACTCAAGAATTCACAAAATATCAGAAAAAAAAAAAAATACCAATAATGCCATCTCCCACAAGCTTACTCAACACTAACACACAATATATACAAAAAGAATGAAGGAACGCTCCCCCCCCCCAAGCTTGAACGAAGCATTGTCCTCAATGCTTAAACAAGGGAAGAAAACGAAACCAAACTAAAATATATTTGTGTTTTTTGTTTCTTTTTTTTTTTTTTTTTTTTATATGTGTCCTTGCCTTTTTCTAACCATGGACGGCTTTTTCTTGAAACTTCATTTGATTTTCTTGAATTGCATCTTTCTTCTCGAACTTTTTGCATATTCTTTTCAAGCTCAACTTTCAAATACTGTACTTAAACCAATTCACAAAGTTTTCTTGCTCATGATCAACACTCTCAACACTCAAACCTCACATGCCTATGCTTCACTAACTAAAAGGGTTGGTAAACATAGGCCATTGGGTTTGTAATGCGGTTTAAACAAGAGCGGGAAACATTAGGCTCAAATTGGTTAATAAGTAGGTTGATGCAAAATAGAAAATCAAATTTGTAACAAAATAAAAAGAAGATAAAGAAAAATGAGAAAAGGTGCCCTTTTCCTCCCCTAGAGAGGCCCGGTCGCGATCTTGGGAGCTAGAGGTCAAAACAAGGATTAAGACATGCATAGTCAAGGATCCTAAATAGCCGCTCAACAAGGTGATGAAGGCTAGAACAAATGAAGCTCACAAGGGATTATAACCAAACAAATACCAACCAAGGGTTTCAAATCCACTATAGAGAGCAACTCCATCTTACCACATTCCCGTGAACTAAGGCTTCATGGACCCCTAAAAGTTCTTAAACCGGCTACCTTAGCATATAGTATCCTAGAGTCAACCAATGACACTCTCAAACCGTGCATACATTTACCACTTAGGAAGAAAAACATTCAAGGATTCAAGTCCCAAAACAAAATGTCCAATATAAGAACAAACAAAAAACATTTTGCCAAAATTACCTTGAAAGTACACAAAAATCTTTTTAGAATTTTCAAAATATAAGAAAAGACATGAAAATGCATATACTCAAGTGCATGGCATAAACGAATCAACATCCCACCAAACATGATACGCCAAAATTTGATCGAGAATTAGATAGTGTCGTTAGTCTACTAACCCTAATCAAATTAACAATTTATAATACCTAAACTACCCTAATACGAGTATAGGGGTAAGTAAAGGGTCGAACCCAAAAGTACTAAGTGTATCAATCTATGCTAATTAGACTACTAGGAAAGCTTGTGAGGTAAGAGAGGTTCAATTAAACACTACTAAGAGCAAATAACTAAAACTAGGGAAAGTGGAATCCAATTACATCAATGCATTCAACAACATCAAACAATTAGATGAAAATGACCTCAATTAGGACGATTTACACATTTAACTCACTCTCGCGCAATTAAACATGTTAATAATCCTACTAGACTAATTCACTCTCGTGCAACTAGCCTAGCAAAGATATGGAGGAATTTAGGGTTCTCAAACAACTCACTTTCGCACAATTGATTGAAAACACAATTAAAAGCATAGAATCAATTAGCTAGAAAGATTCTAATCCATAAAAGCATCATCCATACACAATAATCAAGAAACAATTTCATACTAACCACAATCAATCATTAAATTAATTAACATAACCTTCATCCATTTCCCTAGAACAAAACCTAAACTAACATAATGAACAAAAATATGGAAAACAAGGTAAAATAATAATAAAAGCAAGAATCAACAACTAAACTAATTAATCTACTCAAATAAACAAATAAATAAGCAAAAACAATAATAAATGAAAGCAATAAATGTGAGAGAAAGTTAGGAAGACTCATTGAATTTATGAGAGGAAAAATCCACAAAATGTTTCTTCAAAATCCCAAAAACTCCATGAAAATTCCAAGCTTTCTCTCTCTAAACTACTCCTAACCCTAAGAGAGAGAAAATAAAGGCTAAACTAATCTAATCTAGGCTAAAATAAAATGTTAAGAGTTTTGTTCCCCCTAAAATAACCCCAAAGGGGGTATATATATTACAAGCTAAAAATAATAAAGAAAATAAAAGAAAACAAATAAAGAAAATAAAATAAAACAAAAGAAAAGAAAAGGGAAAAAGAAAAAGGGAATAAAAATAAAATAAAATTAAAAGAAAGTAAAAACCCCCAAAATCCCCAATTCCCTCAGCAACCCGATTCTTCCTGTTCGAAATTTTGGCTGCTCTGTTTCTTCCATCATCACCATCACCACGCATCCCCTCATCTTCACCGTTCATCATCATCATCTTCATCAAGCATCATTAGAACACGGCCGTTGGATTTCATTAAAATCACGTGCAAAGCTCGTGATGTGGTTCAAATTGAACCCCGATCTACGCGCCCGCGAAGACACCGCGCAGAGGTCGCGCATAGCTTCTGCCTCGACTCTGAATTTGGACTCCAATCGTGTGCGCTTTCTGACAGGGGTGCGCGGCCGCGGAGGTAAGTGTTGCTGCAATTGTTGCGGGTTGCTGCTGGTGTTTCTGTGAATTGGTGGTTGACGTTGTGGTGATTGGAGGTGTTGGGGTTTGCTTGGGTGAATT
The DNA here is from genome assembly GCF_948465745.1 of Chenopodium album. NCBI lineage: Eukaryota > Viridiplantae > Streptophyta > Magnoliopsida > Caryophyllales > Amaranthaceae > Chenopodium > Chenopodium album. Next base: position 57,763,351 of record NC_137836.1, on the reverse strand, counting down.
GGTTGCGGTGGCTGGAAATTGGTGTGATTGAAGGTGGCTGAAATTGAGTGGGTTGCGAAGGCTGGTGGTTGAAATTGGTGGCTGGTGCCGCGAATTGCAGATTGTTGTCGCTGCTGTTCAGGTTTGTGTTTGGTGATAGGTGCAGCGCAACAGTGGTTGCGCGTGAGTGGTGGTGGGTGGTTGTAAGTTGCGATTGGTTGCGTTGTTGGTGTTATTGTGGGGTTGCGCGTTGGTGGAAGCAGGGGATTGTGGCTGGTGGTTTAATTGGAGATGGCTGATGGTGTTGGTGTTGTTGACGGTTGTTGGGTGGTGTTGTGAGGGCTGGTGGTGAAATGGGAATGGTGTGAGTGGGCAGCTTTGCTGTGAGGGCTGGTGGTGGATTGGGAGAGCAGGGAGCAGGGGAAGTGATGTTGTGTGTGTTGGAGCAGGGGAGATGGTGTGGTGGAGGTTAAGGGATGGTGTGGTGTAGGTTAAGAGGTGGGCAGCAGCTAGATCGGTTAGGGGCATTGTGAAGTTTGCTCGAACCTTGGACCCCGAACACAAACTTGACTTTGAAACCCGGAGCGCCTACAACCAAAAACAACACGAGGGTGAAATAGAAAAAAAAATAAAATAAAACACGAAAATAAACTAAAAACTATAGAAAATTACAAAAATACTCAAAATAAAGATAAAAGACGAGAATAAGTAAATAAAGAAATAAAGGACAAAAAGGGTTAAATTATTGGAAAAATAAGCCGAAAAACGACTCAATAAACACCCTAAAAAGTGGCATAAAAGTCACTTATCAAACTCCCCCAAGCTAACCTTTTGCTCGTCCTCGAGCAAATTAACATGAAACACGAAAGAAGGAGAATGATTTATTCAAGCAAAGCTAGAACACTTAAGGAGACAAGAATGTACACTAACTCACTTTCGTAGGAATCACGGTCACTTTTAGCAACTAATGACAAGCCCTTTAAACCCCTAGATCGCCCTAGAGGACGAGTGTGCTCTCGTGAGGGTGTCCTAAGAGTTTAACCCACAACTCTAAATAAAAACCAAGGCACGGCAATAAAAAAAAGAAAAGAAAAAGAAACATAAAAAAAAGAAAGAAAACACAATTTCATATTTGGACAAGAGATAGGAACAAACACCAATGAATGCGAACCTTTCTAAATAGACAAATGTATGCACGTTCTAAGATGTCAATGGTTGATTGAAACATAACATATGCTAAGCATAGAGAACTAATGAGGACTCAATTCACCCTAGCCCCAACCAATCGGGCCGCGTTCTCTCCACTAGCTTCAAATCAACCCTTAAGCTAGCTTCTCATGATTCCACGAAGGAACCGGAAAAAGATAAAGAAATGAAAAACTTTGAGAAGGTAATCCCGACATCTCAACTATGCATACTCTCTCCATAGGTTTGAGATCTATCTCCCTCCACCGTTCTTTGACCTAACCCCACTAAAGTCTAAGGGACTTTTATTAGGTTGTAACGTAAGGCTAAGGGTTAAGGCGGGGTAAAATTTTGAAAATTTTGGTGATATTTCCTAAGTGAAGCAAAAGAGTGGCCTACTCTCAAAAACAAACTCAAGAATTCACAAAATATCAGAAAAAAAAAAAAATACCAATAATGCCATCTCCCACAAGCTTACTCAACACTAACACACAATATATACAAAAAGAATGAAGGAACGCTCCCCCCCCCCAAGCTTGAACGAAGCATTGTCCTCAATGCTTAAACAAGGGAAGAAAACGAAACCAAACTAAAATATATTTGTGTTTTTTGTTTCTTTTTTTTTTTTTTTTTTTTTATATGTGTCCTTGCCTTTTTCTAACCATGGACGGCTTTTTCTTGAAACTTCATTTGATTTTCTTGAATTGCATCTTTCTTCTCGAACTTTTTGCATATTCTTTTCAAGCTCAACTTTCAAATACTGTACTTAAACCAATTCACAAAGTTTTCTTGCTCATGATCAACACTCTCAACACTCAAACCTCACATGCCTATGCTTCACTAACTAAAAGGGTTGGTAAACATAGGCCATTGGGTTTGTAATGCGGTTTAAACAAGAGCGGGAAACATTAGGCTCAAATTGGTTAATAAGTAGGTTGATGCAAAATAGAAAATCAAATTTGTAACAAAATAAAAAGAAGATAAAGAAAAATGAGAAAAGGTGCCCTTTTCCTCCCCTAGAGAGGCCCGGTCGCGATCTTGGGAGCTAGAGGTCAAAACAAGGATTAAGACATGCATAGTCAAGGATCCTAAATAGCCGCTCAACAAGGTGATGAAGGCTAGAACAAATGAAGCTCACAAGGGATTATAACCAAACAAATACCAACCAAGGGTTTCAAATCCACTATAGAGAGCAACTCCATCTTACCACATTCCCGTGAACTAAGGCTTCATGGACCCCTAAAAGTTCTTAAACCGGCTACCTTAGCATATAGTATCCTAGAGTCAACCAATGACACTCTCAAACCGTGCATACATTTACCACTTAGGAAGAAAAACATTCAAGGATTCAAGTCCCAAAACAAAATGTCCAATATAAGAACAAACAAAAAACATTTTGCCAAAATTACCTTGAAAGTACACAAAAATCTTTTTAGAATTTTCAAAATATAAGAAAAGACATGAAAATGCATATACTCAAGTGCATGGCATAAACGAATCAACATCCCACCAAACATGATACGCCAAAATTTGATCGAGAATTAGATAGTGTCGTTAGTCTACTAACCCTAATCAAATTAACAATTTATAATACCTAAACTACCCTAATACGAGTATAGGGGTAAGTAAAGGGTCGAACCCAAAAGTACTAAGTGTATCAATCTATGCTAATTAGACTACTAGGAAAGCTTGTGAGGTAAGAGAGGTTCAATTAAACACTACTAAGAGCAAATAACTAAAACTAGGGAAAGTGGAATCCAATTACATCAATGCATTCAACAACATCAAACAATTAGATGAAAATGACCTCAATTAGGACGATTTACACATTTAACTCACTCTCGCGCAATTAAACATGTTAATAATCCTACTAGACTAATTCACTCTCGTGCAACTAGCCTAGCAAAGATATGGAGGAATTTAGGGTTCTCAAACAACTCACTTTCGCACAATTGATTGAAAACACAATTAAAAGCATAGAATCAATTAGCTAGAAAGATTCTAATCCATAAAAGCATCATCCATACACAATAATCAAGAAACAATTTCATACTAACCACAATCAATCATTAAATTAATTAACATAACCTTCATCCATTTCCCTAGAACAAAACCTAAACTAACATAATGAACAAAAATATGGAAAACAAGGTAAAATAATAATAAAAGCAAGAATCAACAACTAAACTAATTAATCTACTCAAATAAACAAATAAATAAGCAAAAACAATAATAAATGAAAGCAATAAATGTGAGAGAAAGTTAGGAAGACTCATTGAATTTATGAGAGGAAAAATCCACAAAATGTTTCTTCAAAATCCCAAAAACTCCATGAAAATTCCAAGCTTTCTCTCTCTAAACTACTCCTAACCCTAAGAGAGAGAAAATAAAGGCTAAACTAATCTAATCTAGGCTAAAATAAAATGTTAAGAGTTTTGTTCCCCCTAAAATAACCCCAAAGGGGGTATATATATTACAAGCTAAAAATAATAAAGAAAATAAAAGAAAACAAATAAAGAAAATAAAATAAAACAAAAGAAAAGAAAAGGGAAAAAGAAAAAGGGAATAAAAATAAAATAAAATTAAAAGAAAGTAAAAACCCCCAAAATCCCCAATTCCCTCAGCAACCCGATTCTTCCTGTTCGAAATTTTGGCTGCTCTGTTTCTTCCATCATCACCATCACCACGCATCCCCTCATCTTCACCGTTCATCATCATCATCTTCATCAAGCATCATTAGAACACGGCCGTTGGATTTCATTAAAATCACGTGCAAAGCTCGTGATGTGGTTCAAATTGAACCCCGATCTACGCGCCCGCGAAGACACCGCGCAGAGGTCGCGCATAGCTTCTGCCTCGACTCTGAATTTGGACTCCAATCGTGTGCGCTTTCTGACAGGGGTGCGCGGCCGCGGAGGTAAGTGTTGCTGCAATTGTTGCGGGTTGCTGCTGGTGTTTCTGTGAATTGGTGGTTGACGTTGTGGTGATTGGAGGTGTTGGGGTTTGCTTGGGTGAATTGGTTGCGGTGGCTGGAAATTGGTGTGATTGAAGGTGGCTGAAATTGAGTGGGTTGCGAAGGCTGGTGGTTGAAATTGGTGGCTGGTGCCGCGAATTGCAGATTGTTGTCGCTGCTGTTCAGGTTTGTGTTTGGTGATAGGTGCAGCGCAACAGTGGTTGCGCGTGAGTGGTGGTGGGTGGTTGTAAGTTGCGATTGGTTGCGTTGTTGGTGTTATTGTGGGGTTGCGCGTTGGTGGAAGCAGGGGATTGTGGCTGGTGGTTTAATTGGAGATGGCTGATGGTGTTGGTGTTGTTGACGGTTGTTGGGTGGTGTTGTGAGGGCTGGTGGTGAAATGGGAATGGTGTGAGTGGGCAGCTTTGCTGTGAGGGCTGGTGGTGGATTGGGAGAGCAGGGAGCAGGGGAAGTGATGTTGTGTGTGTTGGAGCAGGGGAGATGGTGTGGTGGAGGTTAAGGGATGGTGTGGTGTAGGTTAAGAGGTGGGCAGCAGCTAGATCGGTTAGGGGCATTGTGAAGTTTGCTCGAACCTTGGACCCCGAACACAAACTTGACTTTGAAACCCGGAGCGCCTACAACCAAAAACAACACGAGGGTGAAATAGAAAAAAAAATAAAATAAAACACGAAAATAAACTAAAAACTATAGAAAATTACAAAAATACTCAAAATAAAGATAAAAGACGAGAATAAGTAAATAAAGAAATAAAGGACAAAAAGGGTTAAATTATTGGAAAAATAAGCCGAAAAACGACTCAATAAACACCCTAAAAAGTGGCATAAAAGTCACTTATCAAACTCCCCCAAGCTAACCTTTTGCTCGTCCTCGAGCAAATTAACATGAAACACGAAAGAAGGAGAATGATTTATTCAAGCAAAGCTAGAACACTTAAGGAGACAAGAATGTACACTAACTCACTTTCGTAGGAATCACGGTCACTTTTAGCAACTAATGACAAGCCCTTTAAACCCCTAGATCGCCCTAGAGGACGAGTGTGCTCTCGTGAGGGTGTCCTAAGAGTTTAACCCACAACTCTAAATAAAAACCAAGGCACGGCAATAAAAAAAAGAAAAGAAAAAGAAACATAAAAAAAAGAAAGAAAACACAATTTCATATTTGGACAAGAGATAGGAACAAACACCAATGAATGCGAACCTTTCTAAATAGACAAATGTATGCACGTTCTAAGATGTCAATGGTTGATTGAAACATAACATATGCTAAGCATAGAGAACTAATGAGGACTCAATTCACCCTAGCCCCAACCAATCGGGCCGCGTTCTCTCCACTAGCTTCAAATCAACCCTTAAGCTAGCTTCTCATGATTCCACGAAGGAACCGGAAAAAGATAAAGAAATGAAAAACTTTGAGAAGGTAATCCCGACATCTCAACTATGCATACTCTCTCCATAGGTTTGAGATCTATCTCCCTCCACCGTTCTTTGACCTAACCCCACTAAAGTCTAAGGGACTTTTATTAGGTTGTAACGTAAGGCTAAGGGTTAAGGCGGGGTAAAATTTTGAAAATTTTGGTGATATTTCCTAAGTGAAGCAAAAGAGTGGCCTACTCTCAAAAACAAACTCAAGAATTCACAAAATATCAGAAAAAAAAAAAATACCAATAATGCCATCTCCCACAAGCTTACTCAACACTAACACACAATATATACAAAAAGAATGAAGGAACGCTCCCCCCCCCAAGCTTGAACGAAGCATTGTCCTCAATGCTTAAACAAGGGAAGAAAACGAAACCAAACTAAAATATATTTGTGTTTTTTGTTTCTTTTTTTTTTTTTTTTTTTTTTATATGTGTCCTTGCCTTTTTCTAACCATGGACGGCTTTTTCTTGAAACTTCATTTGATTTTCTTGAATTGCATCTTTCTTCTCGAACTTTTTGCATATTCTTTTCAAGCTCAACTTTCAAATACTGTACTTAAACCAATTCACAAAGTTTTCTTGCTCATGATCAACACTCTCAACACTCAAACCTCACATGCCTATGCTTCACTAACTAAAAGGGTTGGTAAACATAGGCCATTGGGTTTGTAATGCGGTTTAAACAAGAGCGGGAAACATTAGGCTCAAATTGGTTAATAAGTAGGTTGATGCAAAATAGAAAATCAAATTTGTAACAAAATAAAAAGAAGATAAAGAAAAATGAGAAAAGGTGCCCTTTTCCTCCCCTAGAGAGGCCCGGTCGCGATCTTGGGAGCTAGAGGTCAAAACAAGGATTAAGACATGCATAGTCAAGGATCCTAAATAGCCGCTCAACAAGGTGATGAAGGCTAGAACAAATGAAGCTCACAAGGGATTATAACCAAACAAATACCAACCAAGGGTTTCAAATCCACTATAGAGAGCAACTCCATCTTACCACATTCCCGTGAACTAAGGCTTCATGGACCCCTAAAAGTTCTTAAACCGGCTACCTTAGCATATAGTATCCTAGAGTCAACCAATGACACTCTCAAACCGTGCATACATTTACCACTTAGGAAGAAAAACATTCAAGGATTCAAGTCCCAAAACAAAATGTCCAATATAAGAACAAACAAAAAACATTTTGCCAAAATTACCTTGAAAGTACACAAAAATCTTTTTAGAATTTTCAAAATATAAGAAAAGACATGAAAATGCATATACTCAAGTGCATGGCATAAACGAATCAACATCCCACCAAACATGATACGCCAAAATTTGATCGAGAATTAGATAGTGTCGTTAGTCTACTAACCCTAATCAAATTAACAATTTATAATACCTAAACTACCCTAATACGAGTATAGGGGTAAGTAAAGGGTCGAACCCAAAAGTACTAAGTGTATCAATCTATGCTAATTAGACTACTAGGAAAGCTTGTGAGGTAAGAGAGGTTCAATTAAACACTACTAAGAGCAAATAACTAAAACTAGGGAAAGTGGAATCCAATTACATCAATGCATTCAACAACATCAAACAATTAGATGAAAATGACCTCAATTAGGACGATTTACACATTTAACTCACTCTCGCGCAATTAAACATGTTAATAATCCTACTAGACTAATTCACTCTCGTGCAACTAGCCTAGCAAAGATATGGAGGAATTTAGGGTTCTCAAACAACTCACTTTCGCACAATTGATTGAAAACACAATTAAAAGCATAGAATCAATTAGCTAGAAAGATTCTAATCCATAAAAGCATCATCCATACACAATAATCAAGAAACAATTTCATACTAACCACAATCAATCATTAAATTAATTAACATAACCTTCATCCATTTCCCTAGAACAAAACCTAAACTAACATAATGAACAAAAATATGGAAAACAAGGTAAAATAATAATAAAAGCAAGAATCAACAACTAAACTAATTAATCTACTCAAATAAACAAATAAATAAGCAAAAACAATAATAAATGAAAGCAATAAATGTGAGAGAAAGTTAGGAAGACTCATTGAATTTATGAGAGGAAAAATCCACAAAATGTTTCTTCAAAATCCCAAAAACTCCATGAAAATTCCAAGCTTTCTCTCTCTAAACTACTCCTAACCCTAAGAGAGAGAAAATAAAGGCTAAACTAATCTAATCTAGGCTAAAATAAAATGTTAAGAGTTTTGTTCCCCCTAAAATAACCCCAAAGGGGGTATATATATTACAAGCTAAAAATAATAAAGAAAATAAAAGAAAACAAATAAAGAAAATAAAATAAAACAAAAGAAAAGAAAAGGGAAAAAGAAAAAGGGAATAAAAATAAAATAAAATTAAAAGAAAGTAAAAACCCCCAAAATCCCCAATTCCCTCAGCAACCCGATTCTTCCTGTTCGAAATTTTGGCTGCTCTGTTTCTTCCATCATCACCATCACCACGCATCCCCTCATCTTCACCGTTCATCATCATCATCTTCATCAAGCATCATTAGAACACGGCCGTTGGATTTCATTAAAATCACGTGCAAAGCTCGTGATGTGGTTCAAATTGAACCCCGATCTACGCGCCCGCGAAGACACCGCGCAGAGGTCGCGCATAGCTTCTGCCTCGACTCTGAATTTGGACTCCAATCGTGTGCGCTTTCTGACAGGGGTGCGCGGCCGCGGAGGTAAGTGTTGCTGCAATTGTTGCGGGTTGCTGCTGGTGTTTCTGTGAATTGGTGGTTGACGTTGTGGTGATTGGAGGTGTTGGGGTTTGCTTGGGTGAATTGGTTGCGGTGGCTGGAAATTGGTGTGATTGAAGGTGGCTGAAATTGAGTGGGTTGCGAAGGCTGGTGGTTGAAATTGGTGGCTGGTGCCGCGAATTGCAGATTGTTGTCGCTGCTGTTCAGGTTTGTGTTTGGTGATAGGTGCAGCGCAACAGTGGTTGCGCGTGAGTGGTGGTGGGTGGTTGTAAGTTGCGATTGGTTGCGTTGTTGGTGTTATTGTGGGGTTGCGCGTTGGTGGAAGCTGGGGATTGTGGCTGGTGGTTTAATTGGAGATGGCTGATGGTGTTGGTGTTGTTGACGGTTGTTGGGTGGTGTTGTGAGGGCTGGTGGTGAAATGGGAATGGTGTGAGTGGGCAGCTTTGCTGTGAGGGCTGGTGGTGGATTGGGAGAGCAGGGAGTAGGGGAAGTGATGTTGTGTGTGTTGGAGCAGGGGAGATGGTGTGGTGGAGGTTAAGGGATGGTGTGGTGTAGGTTAAGAGGTGGGCAGCAGCTAGATCGGTTAGGGGCATTGTGAAGTTTGCTCGAACCTTGGACCCCGAACACAAACTTGACTTTGAAACCCGGAGCGCCTACAACCAAAAACAACACGAGGGTGAAATAGAAAAAAAAATAAAATAAAACACGAAAATAAACTAAAAACTATAGAAAATTACAAAAATACTCAAAATAAAGATAAAAGACGAGAATAAGTAAATAAAGAAATAAAGGACAAAAAGGGTTAAATTATTGGAAAAATAAGCCGAAAAACGACTCAATAAACACCCTAAAAAGTGGCATAAAAGTCACTTATCACACTTCCGGCCCTCCAGTCGATGATCCAACTTTGTACCGAAGTCTAGCCGGGGCACTCCAATACTTGACTTTCACTAGGCCCGATATCAGCTATGTCGTGCAACAAATTTGTCTATATATGCATGACCCTCGCAAAGAGCACATGGCTGCCCTTCGTCGCATTTTGCGGTACCTTCAGGGGACTTTGAAACTCGGCCTTCATCTTTATTCATCTCCCACCAGTAGCCTCATCTCTTACTCGGATGCCGACTGGGGTGGCTTCCCTGACACCCGTCGCTCAACGTCTGGCTATTGCGTATTCCTTGGCGACAATCTGATTTCGTGGTCAGCCAAACGTCAACCAACTGTGTCCAAATCCAGCGCTGAAGCTGAATACCGTGGCGTGGCCAACGTCGTTGCCGAGTCATGTTGGTTGCGTAATTTGCTTTTGGATCTCCATTGTCCTATCACAAAAGCTACCGTTGTGTACTGTGATAACGTCAGCGCCGTGTACCTCTCCGGCAACCCTGTCCAACACCAACGGACTAAGCACATCAAAATGGACATACACTTTGTCCGAGAAAAGTTCGCGCTTGGCCAAGTCCGTGTTCTCCACGTCCCTTCTCGTTACCAAATTGCCGACATATTCACAAAGGGCCTTCCTCAACTTCTCTTTAATGACTTCCGCAATAGTCTAAGCGTTCATGAACCTCCCGCTTCGACTACGGGGGTGTATTAGATTATGTATAGTTTATTATTGCATTTATTATGTTCACCTACATTAGTTGTACCTAATCATAATTAATGATGTGCATTCTTGTATTTATACTCAGCAATAATAATGAGAACTCAAGGGGTTATTTCCTATAGTTGTGGCTGATTGCAGTTAAGGGAGTGGTTTGGTGAAGGGTGAGCAGGGGAGAAGAGAAGGAGCAGGGGAAAAGTGCGGTGTAGGATAGGATATAGTGGGGTGTAGGATAAGCTATGGTAGCGAAAGGGTGATGTGAGATGGGATGAGACTAGTTGGCTTGTTATCGTTGCAACACTTAATTGATTTTGAACTTAAGATCTCGAAAAATCAAGCTTGAACATCGGAACTCCAAATATGACAATTTGAATCGTTTCTTGTCCTGAGCAATTACCTACACGAATAACCGAACATGAGGGAGAAATAGGAGACAAATAAATTAAAACAAATAAAATGGAAATAAATAAAGTAAAAATAAAAGAAATAAAACTAAAACTATGAATTAAGGACTAAAATCATGAAAAACTAATAAAAACTAATCAAAACCCAAAATGAGTTATTATAATGGAAAACCAAGGAAAACTAAGAAAATTATATGAAAATATAGAAAGAAAATATAGAAAAAAGACCTAAATCTTATTCTTTTGAGCGCCATAAATGACCCTCATCAAGCTCCTAAAGAATGGAATCCTTGTGCATCAATCAACATAGATAGAGAAGGTTCTCAAAAGGATTTCTATAGATAAAGCACATCCATTTAGTAATCCCATGGTTGTAAGATCACTAGATGTAGAGAAGGATCCATTCCGCCCTCGAGAAAATGATGAAGAGATTCTTGGTCCAGAAGTACCATACTTAAGTGCGATAGGAGTATTAATGTACCTTGCTAGCCATATACGACCTGACATATTATTTTCAGTAAATTAACTAGCAAGGTTTAGTTTATGTCCAACTCGGAAGCATTGAAATGGGATTAAACATGTACTTCATTACCTCTAATGTACGAAAGATATGGGTTTATATTTTTCTAAATTGTCCAAAGAAGATTTGATTGGTTTTGCAGATGCAGGTCATTTATCTTATCCACATAATGCTCGATCACAAACTTGATATGTGTTTACCTATGATGATACTGCCATTTCTTGGCAATCTATGAAACAAACCATAACTGCTACTTCTTCTAACCATTATGAGATTATAACTATTCATGAGGCTAGTCGTGAATGTGTATTGTTTTGGGTAAAAATTACCCATTCCACGTGGTCCAGCAAGAAGGCAACATGTGTCAGCCAAAGATAAGGCCAAAATTGACCTATCCTTTACTTGACACGTGGAGCTCCCAGAGTTCTGGAACAAAGACGGCCTTTAGGGCCCAAATCCTGAGAAAGTCGCAATGCGACGCAACCCATCAAAATAAGGTTAGAGTGACCTAATCAAGGCCAAATTTACCAATAAACCTATAAGTAGGGAGATTCTCCCCATTTTGGGGACACCTACAATTATTAAAACAACCCTACATTCTCTCACATTGGAGAAAACACATGATCTCAGAATTTGAGAAGATCTCAATTTTACCTTTTCCGCACCTTTTCATCTTCTATGACTAACTTGATTGTTGGAGGCGGAGCTCTTACCAATCGGAGTCTTCGTGTCTTGCAGGTATAGACAACGTTAGACTAGTCTTAGTGATGTAACTCTCCCGAGGGACCAAAAACACCCAAAACATTTGGCGACGTCTGTGGAGAGAGTACCTCTAAGATGGTTCAAGATTTTGTACTGCCACTTGAACCCGAACAACCTACGGTTGATGGGGAGGTCCATACGGACCATGATTCAGATAACAACTGTGAAGTCAAAACTTATGTGGCCCCTGACGAGTCATTCATCTCTAAGAACATCCTCTCCAGGGACATCTTGGGTTCGTATACGCCTACTCCAGGCAAAAAACAGTACATTCTGGTGACTATGGATTATTTCACCAAGTGGGTTGAGCCAGAGGCGGTCAAGAATATTAAGACAATGGATGTCATCTCTTTCATCTGGAAGAACATCATCACCCGATTTGGGGTACCTATGTCTATGGTTTTCGACAATGGCCCTCAGTTTGAAACGCCTTAGATTAAGACTTGGTTGGTAGATCAGAGGATCTTACATTGTTTTGCATTAGTCGACCGACCCCAAGCAAACGGCCAAGTTGGAGCCTTCAACAAACTCATCTCAGATGGCAATAGAAAGGTTCGGTGGTTTATGGGCTGAAAAATTAATTCATGTCCTATGGGCCATCCGGACGACTAAAAAGGGGCAACCGGTGAAACCCCATTTCTCATGGTTTACGGTGTTGAAGCCGTCTTGCCCATCAAGCATTATGAACCAACTCTTCGAGTCATGCTATACGATGAAGAGGCAAACTGGAAGGCCGTGCGACTAGCATTGGAGTCACTCCCGGAGCGCATGGGCAATGCCGACTTGCGCCATGAGATTTACCGTATGAGAATGACCCGTTCCTACAACAAAAGAGTACACAAACGACCCCTAAAAGAAGGTGACTCGTTTGTGTTACACAAAATGGAGGCAACCGATAGGGGCAATGACCAGGGAAGTTAAATCCTAATTGGGAAGGTCCCTACAAGATTTATGAAGAATTTAGAAACGACACTTACCGCCTAGAAACCCCAGACGGTAGGCGGCTGCTTAGAACTTGGAACTTAGATAACCTCAAAAATTACTACTTTTGAGTTATTAATTTTGTAAATGAAAATCCTATTAATGAAAAGATGCTTTTATTTCCAATTGCTTTATTTGTTGCTTTATGTACATCCGAAATGTTTAAAATACCATCTGTATAGTGTACAGACGGCGTACTTTTGAGTACTAAGAGATAAAAAACTAAGTACAAAAACTTATGGCTAAATGAACGTCTGGCGAAGACGTGAGGCCAATGGCTAGATCATATTTAAATTTATAAATTCGTTTGCTCCAATACGAGTAAGGCGTCCGAAGACGCCCATCAGGGTGGAATCGTCGTAGAGGGAATCTTCGATCCCATTCAGGTGGCACATTTCTCTACAAATGCATACAGACGACAAAGATTGAATGACCTAATTGGTTAACTCATAGCCGCCTGAACAGAGTAATCTAAAGAACGACTAAGTTTATGAGAGCCGGATCTCTAACGACATCAGCAGGTGACCGGCTGAAGTTCTAACTTAGATTATTTTTCGAAATTGTACAAGTCCTCCCAATAGGGAAAACGGACATAGAGTATAATTGGATTGCAGGTACCCCATACGTTACAAAATCGGCTGATCCGCTTGTTGCACGGTTGTGTACTTGGTTTGGGCCAATCACTACTGTGATTGATTGACTTAGGAACATCTCATACTCTTTAAAGTATCAAAAGTTCCCAAGTCAATCAATCAAGTTTTGAAACCAACCACACAACCGCCCAGGGGTAAGTACAGTCGGTTGCCGCATGCTTTTAATAAGTTAGGCAAATTCACATACATACGCAAAAAATAAAAAATGCAAAAAATTTTAAAAAAAAAGTTAAAGCAAATTGAATCAAAACTGACTTAGTCGGTACTTTCATAAATAAAACCCGGCCATAATAGCCGGGAGGAAATGTTGACCGAATAAGCATCCGGGTAAAAACAAAAAACAATTAAATTGTTGATTCATTACATTCAAATACACGACACACAGGCTTGAGAAAAGTAAATGGCATAGTGCCGCGGAAAAAACTAAGCTGGAACTATTGAGGTGCAGACGGGTTGTTTTGAGCGCCAGTCTTAGGCGGAGGAACATGAGAGTCTTGGATAATATTTTTTTTTTGGCACTTGCTCCTCTCCTCCTCCGCCTACCCTCTGAATTGGTTCCCTCTCATCAACTTCTGTGTTGGCCCAGACTTCAAACGGTCTAATCCGGCTTCCCTTCATCTCGTATTGATTGAACCTCATCAGCATATTGGTAAGCCAGTGCCCAGATGTCGTACTCCTTCCCCGTATGTAACGTCTCCCAAGCTATATTCATGTGATTCCGCCGTTAGAGCGACCTTGAAGTTAGCCCGAGCTTGGGCCATCTCTTTTTCAGGCGGGCGACGTCTACTCTAAGGCTGGTGTTCTCACTATCAGCACCCTCCAAAGCCTTGAGGTCTGACTGAGCATTCTTAAGGGTAGCCTCAAAGTCGCTGGCCTTCTTCTTGGCAGTCTCCACCTCAGCTGTCAAAAGCCTGATGTTTTCCGCCTGCGTCATTCAAAGGCTTTAGTTTCAAGTTTATTAATTGTAGTTTGATATTGAGCAACGTCTGCGGAATCTTTAGCTGCCTTATTGGTTTGTTTTACCCTTTCTCTCTTCCGAGTGTACGACCTCTTGAGCACATCAACCCTCAGCATAGCGTGAAATGTGCAAACGGTGTGTTAGGGACACAAGTGGGAAAAACTTTGGAAACTAAGGGGAGATGTTATACCTTAGATAGGAAGGCCAAGATGTGTTCCAAGTTGAACACCTCTATGCCATGGATGGCATCCTTTTCCTTTTTAGGAATGGCTCCAAGCATGGATGATATGTCCATTTTATATAGTAATTTACCCCCGTCCCTTGGTCTGTTTTTGGCTCTTTCGAGCCACTTTTATTACTAATTTGTGTTTTCTAGTGTTTTCGTAGTCTTTATTGAGTTTTGTTGGAAATTGCGCCTTTGGAGCATTTTCTCGGGTTTTTATGAAGCGACTACGGGAATTAGAAGTGCTTGACCATCTTTGAAGCCCAAGGCCGGTTAGAGTCATCGAGCCGGTGATTAAGGGCTCGGTAATTGGGATCCCGAGGTATTTGGACCGAGTATTCAAGACCCGAAGAGGAAATCCGGATTGGGCCGAGAAATCAAGCCCAATCGAAGTCCGAGCCTCAAAGTGAAGCAAGGGCCCGATCGGGCAAGGTCTAGCACGATCAGGCGCGGCATGCTTGGTGCTGTGCGTGGCTTATAGCGCGCCCGATCGTGCGAGCGTCTAGCACGATCGGGCGATGCTGCTGAGAAGGAGTGCAAAGAAAAAGGCGGGCCCGATCGGGCGCGTGTTTTTATGGGACCGGATTAGTTTAGTTTTAATTTTTGTTTTAGGGAACGTTTAAGTACGAGATTTGTACGTAATTTTTGATTACCTTCTTTCTTAGACTTTCTCTCTCTACTTAGAATATTTCTTTCTCCTAAATTCTCTCTCAACTTTTGTTCGTAATTATTTCCATTAATCCAGATTTCTTTTTAGTAACAATTTCTTCTCTTTGAATTTCAGCTATTTTACTTACTTATTTGATTATGCTTTTATTTATTTATTTGATTAGTTTAGTTATGATGATGCGTGAGTAGTTTTATTTCTAGGGTTTATGGGGATCTAATAAATGATATGAAGGGGTAATTTTGTGATTGTTAATTATCAATGTTTGGTTGATTTCCTATTGATTGATTTAATGCTATGCAATTAGGTTTGGCCAAATTTAATTGTATGAGGTTATCAATATTAATTCGAGATTCGGCAGATGAGAATTGATGTTTAGGCTTAGTTTCAATAGGCGGATTAATTTATAAATGGTTAAGTCGAGATTCGACAGATGAGATTTAATACCGGTAAATTAACTCTGTGATTATAATACGTAGCGGAAGCCCTTTATAATCTGATTAACCAATGCTTGATGATTGCTTATTATGATTTGCCCTGGAATATTGTTTATTAGTGAACCTATGCCCTAGGCCTTTTAATATTTGATTTTCCCCCTACTTTATTTCTTTCGACCTTATTCTCCGTAGTTTAGATTTTGTTCACAAAAATATTGGTTACTTAGATAATTTAGACTATAATAATTAATTAGGAATAGAAAGACTTGTTTCCCTGTGGAGTTCGACCCTACTTCCCTATCTACTTTAGTTAGAGGACTTAGGTAATTATTTTTGATTAGGGGATACGACTTTACCCTATCAATGGACTTGACATGTTGTTGGATTTCCGGCCATCAGGGGGAGCGATTTGCAGCATAATTAAGATTGGGTGAATGAGCTATATATGCTGCACCTATCTGGTGTTGGTTGCCCGATGATCCGTTAGACGTCTGCTGAGAGTGTTATTTCACTCGCAGTGGCCAACCAAGCTCAGGCGGAGTTTCGAAAGGGTTATTCATACCTTAGAGACCTGTAGGCTATCATCGCCTATAGTGGCCGCAGAACCGGTTGCAGTCTTGGGTGGATTATCAAAACCCTTCGGTATTTAATGGACACCCGGCTTAATCCCCATATCAATGCCTAGGTAGAAGCCTTTAAGGCTGATGTTTTTCCCTCTGATAATGCTGAGACGGCTTCGACCGAATGAAGCATCTGGAGTCATCTGCATGGATGATGCCTTCAAGGATTTCTTAAGGCTGGAGGCGCCGTCATCCTTGGTCCGTTTGATCAGCTTTTGGAAGGACCTAGGAGGATCACCACCCTACAAATGAAATTTTTCATTAGACCTATAGGCGGAAGAAACTGTTTGCATTAATGACAATTCTAATGTTTACAAAAGAAAGTCAAATGGTTCTTATCTTTGCCTGAATTTGGGCCCGTCTGGCTTCCGCAGTATCCTTGTGGATTTGAGCGGCAAACCGCTTGGGTGTCTTGTCTTTAGAAAGCATTCTCAAAGCAGTGGCTGCAGAACAAAGGGAAGACGGTTAGTTCAAGAGTTGTGCAAAATAACAAGATTATCAATTTAGATGGCTAATTGCCGGATGCATGGTAACCTATGCTTGTCAAACATTGTGCTCAGGCCATAGACGGACAAGAACGCATCGTCTCTCAACCACTCATGCTTTGGAATCCAGTTTTTTGGGACACTTATTAATTCCCCGGTTGAGAGGGTGTCTGCTTTGAGCTAAAAAACCCCGCCTCTATGATCTTTTCATAGTCCTCACCCGGGATAGTGGGAAACTTACATTTTTGACCCAGAAGGTCAGGTTTTCTTATTGTATCGGAAAAACTCGTGGTTTTCACGCAGTGTGGGGGCAAAAACCAAATAAAACCGGTTCTTCTAGTTGTCCCACTTAGACAGTTTGTCAAAGGTCATTTTATACTTGGGGTAGGTGGTCAAGGTGTACCACTCTCTCCAACTGCCTGGTTTACGACTAAGATAGTCCATGTGGGCAAATGCCTCCTAGCCGGGGTACAACTGCCAGACACCAAGGTCATACCCCCGTTGGATGGCTTTAACTGCATCATGCAAGGGGAAGCAAAGACCAGCAAAAAACGCTGCCTTATAGCAGCCGAAATACTCGTTGCAGTTAGGATGGTCATCTTTCCATGCAATGGTGCTCTACTCAAGCGGCACCGGGATCTTATATCCCCCTCCAAGGTGTCATTTGAGGGTAAAGTCTTCAAGACCCTTTGACATACTTTCCATGTCTCTATCAAAGACATGGATTATGAAGGGATCTCCACCCTCATTCCATTTTTTATTCTCTTCAACCTCGCTATCCTCAAACGAGGAAAGGGGGGCATCGCTACTATCCTCAGAGATAGACCTAGAGGTGGTGCTTCCTCCGTATTTCTCTTGGGAGACCTCTTCACCGTTTGACTCCGAGGCTGACGTGGCTCCCTCCCTGTTTCCGTCTTTGGGATCTATTTCTTTAAATCGAACATTGGAGACGACCTCCTCACCGTCTTTACCCTCAGACTTATATAAGATCCCGTCACTTGGAGCCTTGGGGATCCTAGAAGAGGAGTACTCCCCTGAATCAACTTGCATGTCTTCCCCCTCAACCAGCCTGACTTCATCATATGATACTTCCAATGTACCGTCTCTTCTTTGATGTCGATGATAGTTTGTTTAGTTCGAACCATTGTGTCCTGCATAAACATAGAGAGGGTCAGTTTTGGGGATGAACAAGGCTGCTCCATACACCCAGAGCCGACACCCCAAGTCCAACACTTATCCGTACAAGGAGACCGACTGACTACTGACCTAGGATGTGCTGTATGTTTTGGTGATGAGTCCATTAATTGAATGTAAATGCACAAAAAAAAAAAAAGAATGAGATAAGAGGGGTAGAGACGGTACCTTAAAATTTGACTTTGAAAGAGGCCAAGCGTGGACCGGCTGAACAAGCTAGTTGGAAGCGTTTTGCTTGTATCAGGCGGATGTTAACCAACTGAGTGGATGGAAAAAAAGGGACTGTTTGTGTAAATAACACATACGGGTCTTAAACTCTCTCTCTCTCTCTCTATAAAATCTTGACTTTCTCTCTAGACATTTTTGGAAACGTCCAAAATGAGGAGGGTAAACGTCCTATTTATAGTGGGATGAATTCAGGGGCAATCTTGTAATTTCCCCATAATGTGAATGGATAAAATTCACAGTCAAATTCATTCAACCAGAGGAAGAGTGACATGTTTCATAGATGCCACGTGGCGTGCCGTGTCACATTTGTGAGGGTTAAATGTTTTGGGTAAAAATTACCCATGCTGCGTGGTCCAGCCAGAAGGCGACACGTATCAGCCCACAATAAGGCCAAAATGGAGCTATCCGTACTTGACACATGGCGCTCCCAGAGTTCTGGAAAAAAGATGGCCTTCAAGGCCCAAATCCTGAGAAAGCTGCAATGCGACGCAACCCATCAAGATTAGGTCAGAGTGACGGAACCTCGGGTTAAGTATGAACTCCTTGGAGTGCTTAAGGGAAGTATTTTGAGAGAATAAGCTGGCTAGTGTTCAGGCTAAAGAGGGAGAAGAGAATGATTTTGTGATCAAGCTTGTTGATAATTGAAAAAGGGGAGATATGAACCCTATTTTTAGAGAAAAAATAAGGGTCGAAAAAATAAGATAAGATCCGAATTAAATCGGAATACAACTCGATAGACTGCGGTTTTTGCGGTTTTTGTTTTTATCATATCTTTTGATCCAGAAATTGGAATAAGATGCATAAGATATCGTTAGAAAGTTCTTGAAATCTACTTTCTAACCCAATTGGAATCAGATTAAAATATTTATAGAATAAAATATATGGGCGAAATAGTGAGACAATGTCAGTTTTGGATAGAGTTTGATATTTTATTCATATCTTTTCCGTTATAGCTCGGAATTGATATTATAATATATCATTGGAAAGATAATTTCAAGGGCTATCCAACCACATAAGATCTGGATAAAAAAAAAATATGAGGCACAAAAATAATATTTTTCTATCTTTGAACGTCTTTCAATTTCAATAGAATTAGAATTTTCAAAAAGAAAAGTTTTATTCAATTACAAACTCTTTAATCTTATATTTTCAAAAAGGATAATTAAGATCTTTTAGAAATTTATAGAAGCTTCTAATTAATCCTAATTGTTTTAGTAATAGGATTAAATCCTTTGGACCCTCCACATGATCATTGGGTCGTAGGTAAGGTGGGCTTAGGTTCGGTTTGGGCTCAGCTTAATATTTTGGCCATAACATATTCGTTATAACTCGAATTTGGGCTTATAATATATCGTTGGAAATCTATTTTAAATCCCCATCCAAATATTCAATAATTGGACCCAGATTATTGACCACAATAAACCGGACTAAACGTTTTTTATAAAAAGGACACGAAATGAATTATTTTGGGTTTAAAGGCACGAAAAGAGGAAAATAAGTTATGGTTTGGTGAAATGGTCTAGAAGTTGGGTTGGTTTATGAAATGGAAATATGGATTTAAGCACTACAAGATTAAATACTCAACCCGACCAATAATGGCGGTGAAAGGTTGTTCATCATCGGGTTTGGTGTTGGGGAGACATTTTTAGGTGTCTACAGAAACCCCCACTTTGACTGAGTTTATAGAAACGTCAGTTTCAAAAACGATAGTCAAAGTAGTCTATAAGGACGGAGAATGATTTAAAACGTTCTGCGATCCTAAATCACTCTGTATACGCCAATACCTGCAAAAAATGTTAATTCCACAAATAAAAGAGTAAAGGGATAGAACGCTTATCTGACACTAGTGTATCGGTGACAAATGAGTTTGGTATTTTCCTATGCTTGAAGGAATCCACCGGATGACGTTTGTTGAAATGCTTTCCATGCTTGAGGAAAGCCGTCAGATGAGTTTGGTAGCTTTCTAAGCCTGAAGAAACCTACCGGATGATACTTTCCATGCTTGAGGAAAGTCAACATATGATTTTGGCGTTTTTCTATGCTTGAACAAATCCACCGATAATGCTTTCCATGCTTGAGGAAAGTCGACAAAGGAATTTGGCGGTTTTCTATGCTTGAAGAAATCCACCAGATAATACTTTCCATGCTTGAGGAAAGTCGACAGGTGATGAGATTGCAAGTCTCTGTGTATCGAGAACCTTGCATCATGAAATGATGGTGGTTCGATTGTCCCCGAACGTGGGCTGTAGATGGTTCACTTGTCCCCAAACGTGGGCTGTAAATGGTCCGCTTGTCCCTGAATGTGGGTTGTAGATGGTCCGCTTGTCCCCGAACGTGAGCTGTAAATGGTCCGCTTGTCCCCGGACATGGGCTGTAGATGGTCTGCTTGTCCCCGGACGTGGGCTTTAGATGGTTCGCTTGTCCCCGGACGTGGGATGTATTTGGTCCGCTTATCCCCGGACGTGGGCTGTAAATGGTCCGCTTGTCCCCGGACGTGGGCTGTAGATGGTCCGCTTGTCCCCGGACGTGGGCTGTAGATGGTCCGCTTGTCCCCGGACGTGGGCTGTAATTGAGACCTGCAAAATAAAATTTGCCAAGGGACTCGTATAGACTATGATTGACTTGACCAACTGAATTGACCAAGCCTGACATGACATGACATGACATGTGTATAACTTGTGGTTGTGCGTGTATATGGTGTGTGTGTGTGTGCAAACACAAGCAACAGAAAATGCAAAAGCAAAAAATTTCCGTCATTTTTGTCATGAGACGAGTGGAAGGTACTGACTTTCTCCCAAAAAAGAAAGACGTGAAAAATGAAGTTTTGTTTTCGAACTTCCCTCGATAAAAATTTTGAAAAGTTTATAAACTTCCCCAAAAGAAAATAATGAAAAAGGGAAGAAGTTTTGAACTTCCTCCTTAAGCAAGACGAAATGAATCGTATGGATTGAATTGCTTGTCTTGAAAATAATGTATGCATGATGAATGTTCTTAGGCCAGGAGGCTAAGGACAATTACATCATGTGACACGATAGATGAATGAACTTAGGTCATGGAGCTAAGCATCATATATGGTGTAAAGAAGCAATCTTTAACGTCACTTAGGTCTGGAAGCTAAGCACGTATATAGATGAAATGATTGATGAGTATTGCATAATGAATGTTTCTTAGGTCAAGGAGCTAAGCACGATATGATTTGTATGATTAAAAATCATTGATATATAAATGTTTCTCAGCACATTATGCGATGCATAAAATAATTAATATTGCCCAGGTCAGGAAGTTAAGCAAGTATACAATGTTTCTTCTAATGAATGTTGTCTTTAAATATGATGAAACATGCAAAGTGTTGAAACAAGATTTCATGATAAAGGGCTCTTAAAGGGAAGGATGATTGATATGGATATGGATGTGTGAGTGAAGTGTGTGAATGTGATACTAAGGCTGGTCGTGAAGGAGTTGTATCTTCGATAAGTGCAATTACTAGATATATCAAGGATCACTATTATGGAGATAATAAGTTCATTCTCTTGGGGCGTCATCATTTGTTTCTAGACTATGAGATATGATCTTTGGGCTTGTAAAATAGTCCAAAGCCCGCTAGAATGGATCCTATGAGGTCACACACAAAGGTATTGGGTTAAGCAAGTAAGAGGCCCATTAATGGGTCTTATGAACATTTAACTAATCATGAATAGGATTGGGCTAGTGTAGTTTGATTGTGAATAGGAATTGGGCTTTGCCATGGATTCTTATTTAGAGATGTGATCTATAAATAAGATCCATGTCTAGGGTTGATTAATTAAGTCACAATTAACTTACAATGAATTGTGAATCAAGGCAACCAAATCCAAAAAACCCTAACCTCCCTCTCTCTCTCTCACGACACCCCTCTCCCCCCCTGGACTTGTGGCCGGCCACCCCTAGTGGCCTTCGTGGTGGTTCTGTTGGGGTTTGGTGAGTCCGACTCACCGCGGAAACAACCCCGACCCGAGGAACCACTCGCAATAATTAAAATCATAAAGCATAAATAAATAATCACAAAGAAAAGATAACGAATCTTACCCTCGAAGCGAGCTTCGCCCAAAAACCGGGGCTCTTACTTGAAAGCTACGAGCACGTCAAGCGCCGCGCCTCCGACGGTATCCACCCACAAAAAGGCGAACACAACTTTAAGGTCCGCTACCTTGGGGTTAGCAAGGTCCGACCAAAACCCGAGTGTTATTAGAGTTTAAGAGTTTTCCCAAAATATGGAATGCTCTTTCTAACTCCCACTCAAGCCAAGAATTCTCAAGCCATGCCATGACTATTTATAAGGAAGTATGCCTTGTGAATTTCACTCATCTTTCAATGTGGGACTTTTCACAAAAAGATCCCACATGGAAAGATTGGTGAATTCAACCCTTAGTTAAATAAACAAAGGAACAAGTAACAATTGTCACATGGTTAGGTGTGGACCACTTTCTCACTTGGTCCCCAAGGCATTTCACATGCAATGTGAACTAACCATGTGTCACCCAACCTTGAGCCCCAAGTTGGGTTCGGTTGGCCCATTTTATTTTGGCCCGTGTCCATGACCCATCAACCCGGGTCCACGGCCATTGCCACATGTGTCGCCACCGTGGCGCGCCGCCACCATGGCGCTGCCACGTGGCACGCTGCCAACGTGGCACGCTGCAACTTTGTGGCTGCCAATGTGGCGGCTGCCAACGTGGCGGCTGCCAACGTGGCGGCCACGTGTGCTGCCACATGGCGTTTTTCCATGTGTGCTGCCACGTGGCATGCTCCTATTGGGCATGCATTCCTAGCCTTTTGCGTGGCTAGGATTTTACTTGTTACTTGATGCATTTTCCCGTCTCGCCAAATCCTAAATTTTGGCTCGACATTTGAGATTCTCCGACGCTCGGTTTCGACGCTCCAAGCTCGAATTTTCGACGTCTAAATGTTTAACACTCGGGCGACGAATTAATTTCTTCCGAATTAATTCGTCGAGTTGGTTCGTATATTTTGCTTGGGTGTGACCCGAAGGGTTCAGTCAAGATTAAGCTGTAATATTAATTATATTAATATTACTGATCGGAAGCGGCCTCCACCCAGGCATTCCGATCACTTGACCTTACTGAATATATTAGCTTTCTAATAATTCTGAACCCGCTATCAGAATAATACACTTGTTCGAAGGACACCATTCTTTTCAATCTCCCACTTGTCCTTCCGGACAAGTGTGCATTTAGTGTATAGCCCCTTTCCTATGTCTCTTCATGAACTACAGAGTAAGATTACTCGTCATCTCTGTTACGTCCAGAAGTGTTTCTCGAAATCCGAGTTTGACTTTCGATAAGCAGATGATTTCTAAAATCCATCTGAGCACGACCATGCATTTTCACAGTCTCGCTCTTCGAGAGGCCTTGTAAACAACAAGACATGTTCCCTATTGTTACTAGGGGGACATTTCCAGTCTTGTAATGTAGCTTCTCTTACTAAGAGGACTCACCCGCCTGATATCTGTCTTTATAATCCCCAGTTACGGCAGACGTTTGGCGGATACCAAAGCGGACCAGTACTCAAACAAGAGATCTCCCACTACTCATGGTCAAAGGAAAAGAGTTCCGATAGTAATAATGAGAAAATACTTATGACGATTTTTTAAATCTCTTAAAGTATCCTCATAGGTCGATCCAGTATGGTTCTAAACCAATACCTGTGCAAATGATTTATATCCTCATAGCACAAGAAACGGTGCTATAAATCATACTACACACTAATCTCTGATGGTCATCAATCGTCCACAAAATATGACCTTGATTAGGGATAATTTTCGATTAAAATATTCAATGTTCACTTAATAGGTGTTTCTTTATCCAAGCCATTGACTTGATACCCTATTTTGAATATTTATTAAAATCGAATGAACTCATTATTTAATTCTAAACCACAATTAAATAGTTTTGTGGAATATTTAGAAATATTTTATTCCACTATGAAACTTCACAATGTTTCATCTTATGATAAATGGTTTTTCCCAAATGTTTTAAGAGTAGTAATCTTCATAAAACATTCATAAAAATCACACTCATATTTGATATGCTTGATTTCTTTCATGCAATTATGAATGTTGTCGTTCACTTATTGCATAGGTTTAGTTATAATTACTTTGCAAACCTTAGCATCTTCATTATCCACCATTTCCATAATAAGATGATAAAATTTTGAGAGTGTTAATGGATTACATGTGATTCAGGATTTATTGTCCAAGCAATGGCTCCCACTCATTTTTATGATTCGAGACCTTCTACTTAACAACCTACAATCATCAACGTTCAACAACGAACTTTTCCATTTAACATCTTTCCTTATTATTGCCTTTAAGGCAACAATATTCTCAACATATATTTTAGTAGACTCCCTGATGATGCCTTGCTTGGGTTTCACTCCAAGCGACTCACAACGATTTGGGATACCCTAATCACTTGTGAGCATGAAAATTTTCCTTAAATTCCTGCACATTATACATGGATGCACATCCATGTTACCATTCTCAAGCCACGACATTTCTTGCCTCGTGCTTATAAATGGATTCCTTGCTAAGGATCTAATCCTTGTTAAGGTTTGTGCTTGCAACATCAAAACTCAAATTGTATTTGTTTCAATGCGTCAAGAACTCATCCAACTACTTATCTAAGTTCTTTGGATGTTCTTGACTATAATCTAATGATCTAATACTTAGATTAATGTCGATTGGTATTATATACGTACTTCACATGCTCTAAGCATTTAAGTCATCTGACGATTCCATATCATAGATTTACATGATGGATTTAATTCTAGAATTATTCTCAATTTTATTCCATCCATGTAACATTTAGCTCATACAGTTACACTGAGTCTTGCCAAATTGTTCGCTATATGATGTGGTTGAAAGTCTCCTACTAGAGTCTTTCTCGTTTGACTTAGTACTTAGCCTAGCTTATACATAGGTCAAACATTTACTTAGCTTCATACATATGGGTCGAAAGCCTTTCAAAGTCCTTCATGTTTAACATGGTAATTTCTTTTACTCATTTAAACATTTAATTAAGTCTATACCATAGAACTTAATTCCCAACATGTACTAAGTATCGTCTTTAGCTCGGTCCATTGTCGAAAATACTTTCAAATCCAAACATTTAGCATTTGATGGTTGTTTCACAATAGAGTTCGTAAACTTCTTGTTGGACCATTACTTTTGCTCCCACTAAACTTCTTGTTCATCAGAATTTCTATGTTTCTCCATAAGTCAATCCTCTTATTAACTTTATGAGAAAACACGTTCCAATTCCTTCATGCAATGCTTCCTTTAATCCTATGACGAGGATTCCATGTGCTTGCTTTCAAATCTAGCATTATTTAGATTTTCAAAACCCTTAGACTATTCCATAGTCACTTCCAAAATCCTATTTTGGGTAGGCGGTTTTTGTATCTATTTTGCCATATTTCATATGTGAAATTTTGCTAGATCAATCACGAAAAGACTTGAGCATTCCGATTGGTGAATGGGATTTTATTAAAATCAACTCCTTGATATTAATTATATCCTTTATAACCAATCTAGATATGTATGCATATACATTTCCACATTTGTTAGTTTTCTCCTTGAAAACTTATTTGCAATCGATGGGTCTTTCACCTTTCATGCAAATTAATCAAGTTTCAAACATGATTTTCAAACATGGAGTCTATTTCGGATTTTCATGGTCTTTAACCATTATTCGGAATTTGGATTTGTCATAGCTATCTTACAAGACATTATTCCTTTACTATCTAATAGTAAATAGTATGCTTGTAAGTCTTAGGTTAGTTTCTAACTTAATAGAAAATTTATAGGATTCAATCCAAGCCTTTGGGGAATTCTATACCTATACGGGGCAATTGCATCAAACACTGAGTTTTAAGGCGCTTTCAAAGCCCTTTTATTATGTTTATCTTACTCCAACATTTTTAATGTTTTGTGAGTAATGAATTCTCTTTTAAAGCACTTGTAAAGTCCTTTTGAGTATTCTTGATCAAGCATTCTCATGAAGTCCTTTAAGGTCTTCCGAGATTCTCAGTTCTAGTTTGTTGCTAAGTTCGATGGTCATCGAGTTCATTTGTCTCCCACTTGTCGTTTTAGAAACGTGTTACTTTCCAGAAAGACACTACTTAGAGCAACAAACAATTTTTGTTCTCAATTAGGATGTGGAGGTAATACCCGTAGTCTCACTTGAATGCTTACAAAGAGACATGTATATTGTCTTTGGGTAAAAGTTCGTTGTGAAACAAACAGTTAGCTCCTACTTGAGCTATCTTAGTCTTTATTAAGCCATTCAGCTCCCACTGAGTCACCTAGCTCCCACTGAGCCACTTTGCTCCCACTGAGCTAGTGAACTCCCACTGAGACTAAGAGCCTTAGACATATACTTGAAAAGACTTTTAGAAGTTATTTCTATCCATAACTGAATATGGCGTCCTTTCTTAGCTTCGACACATTGTTTAGTGTAACATTAGTCATTTGTGCAAATCTTTAAGAACTTTATAGGAAGGGTTGTGAACCATCATTGTTCGAGTCATTTTCAAATGACACCGAGGTCTCCATGAAGACACACTATGTTCTTTGTGGAGTTATTTATGAAAATTTCCATTCATAACTTTGAGATAGTCACGCTTGGCTCATGCAAACATCGCTCGATCTAATCTAGACGTTTTGATATCTTGCCAAGTCGATTATGTACTTCACTGAACTCTTGAGCTACTCAAGTCAAGTTTGTTCACATTTGATGAATATAGCCATATCCTTTCAAATTCTTTGTGAAACGTTGAAGTAATTGAATCCTCTTTAGCCTTCGGAGTCAACTATCTATACCAAGAACAATAGCTCTCTGTTTTGTCGGTTTCAACAAGTAAGACTTGCTTGTCTTAGAATGATTCCAAATCGAGCAACTATCAAGAGTCTATCTAATAGAGCCTTTGAGTACGTTCTTGTCGATGTGACATTGCTAAAGATGTTCGGAATGCAAATCAAGCCCATGACTTGAACTTAGTGAGTTTATCATGTTTAGGGAAATGTTTGTTTATAATCAGGCATTCTTGACTCAATGCTTGGATAACCATGCCATTCAAATAAATCTCGCAACTATTGCTCATTACTTTGAATGTGAGTCTTTCCGTGTGTAAACGGATCAATTGCTGATTATAGGACATAATAACCATTACTTGTTCCAGCCTTTGGCTTAAAAGGTCTTTAAACAAAACATACGACCTTACAACTAATGTAGCTCTTCTTGCTTCATTCTAAGCTTGTAAGTCGATAACTTAGCTTAACTTCAATAGTTTGAGGTCACTATCATAGTGGAACACTCAAGCAGTATCCGATACTTGTGAAGATAACGAATTGCTAACTTAACTACAATAACATGAACTCATGAGTTGAAATGAAATCTAATTCCTTTTCTTCGTTCCTTCTTTCCTATATTTCTTATCATACAATATCTCATAATCTTACTTTAAGAATCATTTCTTTAAGTACCTTGACTCTTATACTTTGTTAGGCATAATCAAGCACCTAGTGCGCCGTAAAACAAAGTTCCATCTTTTCCATTAATTCTTACTCGAATTACTACATCAATGAGTCCTACTCAATTATGTATGATGCGAAAGGATACGTTGGTTGTCAATCTTGAGATTGCAACTCAATTCCTCATGTTTTATCAAAACTACCTAGTATTTTGAATACATGATGTCCAACCGTCCTTTCGGACTTAGTTATAAAAGTCATTTATGAGAATTGTATTTTAGAAATGCTTTTCTTGTCTTTGAGATCTATTCTCAAGGATATCCTTTACCAATCATGGAAACAATATTATTTGATTTAGAATACTATAAATATAAGTGCTAAGTATAACCATTTATCAAGAACATAATAAGTTTGAAATTTAATAGCATTCATGAAAACTTCAGTCTTATTAAACGTCTTATTTACGCATAATAATTGTCCCTATTTGGTGAAAATAAGGCGATTCCAAGATCCGAAGAAACAAAGAGTGGTTAAGCATGCTTTGGCTTGTCTTAAACACTCAATCTTCTAGGGTAAGCATTGCCTTGCTAATGGCTCTAAGCCACTCTTGGTTAGACAATCGTCGCATCTAATGCATCTTTGACGATGTATCTCTTTTGCCACGGTATGTGAGGACTCCTCACTCATACCGATGAGTTAAACCAAAACCAACGTGCACACCCGGTGTTCCTTACGCGCCTTGGAGAAGTGATGGCACCTCGCTTTGGCGTAGCCTACCATCATCCTCGTCCGGTCAATAAGTGTCGTTTTGGAAAGGCAAGTTTGACTCAATATTATTAGGGACCTAGGATTTCTATGTTGGTTGATTTAAGTGAACTTAACTAATCATCGCAACATCAAGAAAACCTAAACATGCATCTAACGAATAATTCACATATTTATAAGCATAAAATATAAAGCGAAATTATAGTTGCATATTGGCAACTAGCATGACCCCTTGAATTCTTCAAATCTTCAAAAGGTCTTCATTTGCAATTCAAGGCTTTGTCTTCCAAGATACGCCGTCTTCAAGACTTAACCAAACTATGCAAATTACTAGTGTCTACGACTAGGAATAATCTAAATATAAAGGTACAAAAATACTTAATGGTGCGTAGACCGTATTTAGATTTACAAAAATACATAACGGCACGTAGTCCGTATTTTCTATCCTAGTCGGGTCCCACTAATTGCCATTTCATAAAACCTGTGAGAGAGAATATACATTCCATTCATCCATTCACTATTTGTGAATGGCCCATGCAATTTACAAAATCAAACAAGTAAAATGCATTTAAACAACGCGCGCACTAGTAACTAATCTAGGTGGTTAATCCGATTAACACGCCTAATTAAAACTAGTCAAAGTAGTTTAACCGATTATGTAATTGACAACATTAATAATTGAAGCTCCCACTAAATTCCGCATTTCCCTTAATTAATCTAATTAATTAAGTCGGTAGCACCCAAACTTGTCAAAATAAAATTTTGCCAATGCCGCTCAAAACCGAGGCCTAGCCTCCCAAAATTTTAATTAAAATAAACAAAATTAATTAAAATAAATAAAAAAGCAAAATAAGCAATATTACGGCTAGTCACCTCACCGCACCAAGCATACGCACACACACAAAAAAACCGCACACACGGCCCACGGCACGCGGCCACATGCTGCTGCCACGGCACGCCCGCGCGTGGCTGCTGCAGCCCGTGTGCTGCTGCCGCGCGTGTGGCCGCACGCAAGGTAGGGCAGCCACATGCGGGCTGCTGTGCAGCCCGACTCGCCAAGGTGGTTCTTTGCCTCATTTTGCGTGCCATGGCCTCGGGATTTGATCCCTTTTTGCGAGACAAAATTAATTAATTATAAATTAATTTTAGAACTAATTTAATGAGCAAAATAAAAAAATTTTTAAACAAGTCTAACTTAATAAAATTTTCAAAGTGCAAATAACCAAAATAATTCCAAGAACCATTCTTAATTAAATTGGTTTAGCTTGGTGCAAAATTAAATTGAGGCAATTTCTCACTTTCAATTTAATCAATTTAAATTAAACTTGAGAATTTGACAAAGTAAGGGGAAGTTGGAAAAATATGAACTTTAATGTTCAAATGAAAATTCCAACATCTAAATTTTGTGAATCCTTGAAATTATATCTTCCAACATGAAGATAACCAAATTTCTATCACAAAAATTGAAACTTTATGTTTCCAATCAACTCAAAATGATTAAAACAACAAAGTTTAACACAAAATAACATGGAATTTAGTGGTTTTTAAAGTTTCAATCACTTATCACAAATAAAGATTGAATCTTTAACACTTAGGAAGCCTCAAAAATAAAACTTTCACACTAAAAAGCAATTAGTTTGCAATTATGTGAAAATAAATCAACCTTTAAGCATCAAATACTACCAAGTAAGTGTGCTTTAAGGGGACATAAAAATGCAGAAAATAATGCAAATAATCAACCATATAATCAACAATTTATGCCATTAATTTCAAGGTTAGAAAAGACTTAAAATTTTTCGTCAAAAACGAAAAACCCCTCGAAAAAAGTATTTCTGGTCAGAATTTGGCTAAAATCACAGGCCCCTTAGGGGTAAAAACCTTTCCAGAACACGTTTTCCACCCAAAATTCACTAGTCAAAAATCTGGGTTCTGGGCCAAACTCGACATTAAAAACGGGATTAAAAAAATAAAACCGAGCTACTAATCTAATTAGCAACTTAAACCAGAAAATTAAGCCAAAACAAACCTTGAAAAACATGATTATAAAAATAAACGAGCGGGGCTCTGATACCACTGTTGGGGTTTGGTGAGTCCGACTCACCGTGGAAACAACCCCGACCCGAGGAACCACTCGCAATAATTAAAATCATAAAGCATAAATAAATAATCACAAAGAAAAGATAACGAATCTTACCCTCGAAGCGAGCTTCGCCAAAAAACCGGGGCTCTTACTTAAAAGCTACGAGCACGTCAAGCGTCGCGCCTCCGACGGTATCCACCCACAAAAAGGCGAACACAACTTTAAGGTCCGCTACCTTGGGGTTAGCAAGGTCCGACCAAAACCCGAGTGTTATTAGAGTTTAAGAGTTTTCCCAAAATATGGAGTGCTCTTTCTAACTCCCACTCAAGCCAAGAATTCTCAAGCCATGTCATGACTATTTATAAGGAAGTATGCCTTGTGAATTTCACTCATCTTTCAATGTGGGACTTTTCACAAAAAGATCCCACATGGAAAGATTGGTGAATTCAACCCTTAGTTAAATAAACAAAGGAACAAGTAACAAGTGTCACATGGTTAGGTGTGGACCACTTTCTCACTTGGTCCCCAAGGCATTTCACATGCAATGTGAACTAACCATGTGTCACCCAACCTTGAGCCCCAAGTTGGGTTCGGTTGGCCCATTTTATTTTGGCCCGTGTCCATGATCCATCAACCCGGGTCCACGGCCATTGCCACATGTGTCGCCACCGTGGCGCGCCGACACCATGGCGCTGCCACGTGGCACGCTGCCACTTGGCGGCTGATGCCACTTGGCGGCTGCCAACGTGGCGGCCACGTGTGCTGCCACATGGCGTTTTTCCATGTGTGCTGCCACGTGGCATGCTCCTATTGGGCATGCATTCCTAGCCTTTTGCGTGGCTAGGATTTTACTTGTTACTTGATGCATTTTCCCGTCTCGCCAAATCCTAAATTTTGGCTCGACATTTGAGATTCTCCGACGCTCGGTTTCGACGCTCCAAGCTCGAATTTCCGACGTCTAAATGTTTAACACTCGGGCAACGAATTAATTTCTTCCGAATTAATTCGTCGAGTTGGTTCGTATATTTTGCTTGGGTGTGACCCGAAGGGTTCAGTCAAGATTAAGCTGTAATATTAATTATATTAATATTACTGATCGGAAGCGGCCTCCACCCAGGCATTCCGATCACTTGACCTTACTGAATATATTAGCTTTTTAATAATTCTGAACCCGCTATCAGAATAATACACTTGTTCGAAGGACACCATTCCTTTCAGGTTCGTGACTAGTTCATTGTTCATACTTCTTCGTAGAAAGTCGATTGAAGAGTTCGATCGCGACTAACTAGCATTAGTGGAGGTCTTAATCCGTGCCTGTGGACCAAGCAGAGGAATCACATTTGAGGTTCTTTGTCTCCCTTGTTCTTGTTCGATTACTAGTGGAATCACGCTTCAAAGGTATAATTCTTACTCTTTATGTGTTATGCATGAGATCCTTGGTTTGGTGCTTTATGAATATGGTTCATTTTTATTCCGCTGCGTAGTACCTATAATTCCCTACAGTGTATTAGTCAGCCTATTGCAATTACATATATTGATTATTAATTCTTTGATAATCCACAATTTTAATTCAATTAGGAGGGAGAATAATTTAATTATGGGTCAATTATTATATTAAATGTGATTTAACAATATAGAATCATTAAAAGTTGTTTAATTTGCTCCATGTTAGGCCTAATTTGATCCGAAAATTGCCCTAATAAATTCGAAAAATTCGAACCCCCCCACCCTATTTTTCGAAAATTTCATAATCATAAACCCTAATTTGTGAAATTTGTGTTTTTGGTTTTGATTTAATTCGAAAGTTTTATATTTAAAGAATTTAATCTATTTGATTTCATGTTAAATTATGAATTTTTCATGATCAAATTATTTAATTTAAAAGTTAAATTGAATTGGGATTAAATTCATGAAGAACTCTTATTTTGAAATTGAATATGATTTAATTTTAAAATTAGAAGGACCACATTAATTTAATTTTAATAAAAATGTTTTGTTTTAAAATTAAAAATAAAAAATAATAAAAGGGATTTTAGGTGCGGCAGCTGTGGCTGGGTGGCGCAGCCACGACGACTGCCGCACCGGCGGTGGTCTAGGAGGGAGGTTGGGCTGGGCAGAGGTAGAACAGGGGTAGCGCAGCAGTGCACTACCATGTTGTGTGTGCTGCTACTGCTGTCCTTGCGTCGCTGCAGGGCAGCGTACACCACAAGGTGTACGACCATCGTAGCTGGCTTCAGCTAGCCACACCACGATGGCTAGCGCGATTTTCAAAAAAAAAAAAAAATTTAATTTGATTTAATTTTGTTTTGGATAAAAATCAGTTTTCAAAATTAAAAATTAAAAGATAAGTTTTGATTTTGAAAAGGATAATTAACAAAGTTAAATTTGTTAATTTTGTTAACATTGGATAATTATGGAGCAAAAGATTCTATTTGGATAATAATTGATAAAATAATATGATTATCCCATAATTATTTTAGGATATTAATTGATTTAAAATATGTGATTGGCAAGTAATTAGGATAGAATTTCCTAAAAGTTAGGATAATCAAGGAAAATAAATATGATTTATCTTCCATGATTAAAATAAGATTTGATTCTATTTCATACCTAAATTAAAATATATGATATTTTATAATTGGTTATGAATAATATATGATATTATCTAATTACAGTAATTAATTAAAATATGAGATATTTAGGAGCCATGTTTCCTTAATTGTGAACGTTCGATGTTGTAGTTTAGGAAAGCATGATGAGTGATTTATTATATGGAATTTTATAATATATGATGTTATTTATTGCTATATAGACTAGTATGACCCATAGATTCTAAATACGATCTGCGCATCGTGATGTATTTTTGTAATCTAAATACGGCCTGCATACCGTTAAGTATTTTTGTAATTTATTTTATTTTATTTTATTTAAGTAGTAGATAGAATAGAATAGTATTACAGGTTGCAGTTAATCCAAGAAATCCATGGAGTGAAGGCCCAAAGGGGCAAGATGGATGAGATCCATGAAGGTTCAAGTGGGAGCTTTTTGCTTTATTAGTTTTTCTTAAGATTAAGGGGCCATATTATGTCATGTTTTATTTATGCATTAGTAGATTATGCATGTTAGATTTTATTTATGTTGTTTGATGATGCGCTAGAGTTCACTAAATAATCACAACACAATGAATCTAGGTCCCAGTAATATTGAGGTAGCTTTTCCAATCAAAAACCCGATGAAACCTTCGATATTTATGATGGGTCATGCCAAAGCAGGGTGTTATATTATATCTTAGGGAAGTGGGGGTAAAGCAAATTTTACACTTTTTATTGGTTATACTCAACAAGGTTACCTAAAGAGTTTAGAACCTTGAAGCTAAGGGTAATAATTAAACATGTGATGGGTAATTATTCAACCAAGAATTACAAAGAGTTATAATCAGTAAAGAGTTTACTCACCTTGAAAATGTAATAGTTGATGGTAGGGCCAAAGTCCAGTCAATTATTGCACAAATAAAGGATCTTGGACTCATTCTATTCAATAGGGATCAATTAAATTGAATGAATGCTTAAGTTACCAGTTTTAAAATCGCTTATGGTACTTTAAATTTATTAAACATAATTATTGAACTTAGCCTCGTTTGTTTTTGTTTGTAGATGAATAACTTATACGACAACACTGTTTTACCAATGAAACTTAACTTAAGGTTAAATCTCATAAACTTCAGGGAATGGGAAAATGAGTTGAGAAAAGTTCTCACAAGCCATGGGCTTGAATCTCGTTTATATATTCCTGTTGAGAGCGAGTATATAGAGAGTTATAAAGCTGAAAGGCATGCTAAAATTGTTCCAGATGCAGAGAAAATCAGGAGGCTCATTTTAGAATCTATTCCAGTCTGTTGGAAAAGAAGATTCAGGCACTATGAGCTAACCAACTTGCATAAATGTCTTCGTGCTATCTGTCGAGGTGGCATTGAGGCATTAGGAAGTGGAGGCTTCAAAGATCATAATTTAAGAGAGGTCGTTAACTCGATCCCTCAGATTTACTATTCCTGGACTAACAGCGTAAGGTATGAGGCTTACAATGTTCATTGTAAGATAATGGCTAAGAGCCTCATGCCTGGTCAGTCAGTAAGGGCCCATGTCAGGGAACTGATTAAAATGTTCAATCAGATGGATGTCCTTGGGAAACCGATTGATGATGACTCTGCACATGATATTATCTTGTTCTCACTCCACGATGGTTTTGACATTGTCAAGCTCACTCACA
Source organism: Chenopodium album (assembly GCF_948465745.1). Classification (NCBI taxonomy): domain Eukaryota; kingdom Viridiplantae; phylum Streptophyta; class Magnoliopsida; order Caryophyllales; family Amaranthaceae; genus Chenopodium; species Chenopodium album. The sequence continues at coordinate 57,728,702 of NC_137836.1, read as the reverse complement.
ATGATGAGGGATCGTCGGTGACATTGATCAACCTTTTACTTAACCATGCTGAGGAGTTCCTAAAAAGGAGAGGAAGCGAATGCTTCTTTTGCGGTAGCTGGTCATGCCATACACCAGGGTGTCCCCATTACACACCAGTGAAAACAGAAGGTAAAGAATTACTTGATGTTTTTGTTGTAGAAATTAATCTTAATTCATCTTCCACTTGGGTATTTGATACCGGTTGTGGTGCTCACATCGTTAATAACGTGCAGGGCTTGAGAGAAAGTAAGAAGTTAGCAATAGGGGAAGTAACGCTTCGAGTAGGAAATGGAGCGAAAGTTGCTGCACTTGCTATTGGAAGTTATCACTTGAGACTTCCCTTTGGACTTAGTTTGGTGCTTAATAACTGTTATTATGTACCAACAATAAATAAAAACATTATTTCAATTCTTGTTTTAGATTCTGAAGGATTTTCATTTGAAATAAGAGACAAATGTTGTTTTATTTCTAAAGAAAATATGTTATATGCTAACGCAAAGTTAATTAATGGTTTGTATGTCTTAGAATATACAACTCATGTCTACAACATTGATCATAAAAAGCAAAGAACAGATGGTTCAAACCCAACTTACCTATGGCATTGTAGGCTTGGTCACATCAACCAAAAGCGCATCCAGAAATTACATAAGGATGAACTCCTTTCTTCTTTTGATTATGAATCATTTGAAAATTGCGAGTCATGCTTGCTTGGGAAAATGACTAAGTCACCCTTCACGGGTATAGGTGAAAGAGCTAGTGACCTTTTGGGACTCATACATACAGATGTGTGTGGACCAATGAGTTCAAAAGCAAGGGGTGGATTTAATTACTTCATTACTTTTACTGATGATTTAAGTAGATATGGTTATATTTACTTAATGAAGAACAAGTCGGAATCCTTTGAAAAGTTCAAAGAATTCCAGAATGAAGTACAAAACCAACTTGGGAAAATGATTAAAGCATTACGATGTGATCATGGTGGTGAATATTTAACCCAAGAATGTGATGAACATCTGATTAATTGTGGAATACTTTCACAGTTAACTCCTCCAGGAACGCCACAGTTGAATGGTGTGTCAGAAAGGAGGAATAGGACTTTACTAGATATGGTGAGGTCCATGATGAGCTTTACTGATCTTCACATATCATTTTGGGGATTTGCATTAGAAGCAGCTACCAGAGTACTAAACAGAAGCCCGTCTAAAGCAGTTGAGATGACACCATATGAGTTATGGACTGGAAAAGTTCCAAAGTTGTCTTATCTCAATATTTGGGGATGTGAAGCCTATGTAAAACGTTTACAAGGCGATAAAATACACCCTAAATCAGACAATGTTTTTTTGTGGGTTATCCAAAAGAGACAAAGGGGTATTACTTCTATAATAGCAAAGATAACAAAGTGTTTGTTGCTCGCGATGGTGTCTTTCTAAAAAAGGAATTCCTCTCTAGAAAGCCAAGTGGGAGTAAATGGTTCTCGAAGAAATTTAAGACGAGCAACAAATGGATGTGGATAACACAACATCAGAGGCGAGGGCGCATGAGTCGATTAATCATGCGTCGGAGCAAGCTAATTCGACTAGCGAGACTCCTATCATCCCACTTGAATCTAATTCATGCGAAAATCTTCAAGGAGTTGGAGACAATATTTCTATTGTTGCTCCTACCCCACGTAGGTCTGCCAGAATAAGAAAAAACAGTTTGTTGAGGTTATGATAACTGAGGATTTTGAAATATTCTTATTGGAGAATGAAGAACCTACAACCTACAAGCAAGATTTGGCGAGCCCCAACTTAGATAAATGGCTCAAGGCCATGAAGTCCGAAATGGAATCGATGTCTGAAAATGAAGTGTGGACCCTAATTGACTTGCCTGATGGGGTAAAACCTATTGGTTGCAAATGGGTTTACAAGATTAAAACAGACAAGGATGGAAATGCCTACATCCATAAAGCAAGACTGGTTGCGAAAGGATACAGACAGATTCATGGTATTGACTATGATGAAACCTTTTCCCCAGTAGCCATGCTTAAGTCCATTCGGATTCTTCTAGTGATTGCTACATTTTCCGATTACGAAATTTGGCAGATGGATGTCAAAACCGCCTTCTTGAATGGGTTCTTGACGGAGGAAGTTTATATGACACAACCTGAGGGTTTTGAAGATCCGAAAAATCCTAGAAAGGTATGCAAACTTCAAAAATCTATTTATGGATTGAAGCAAGCATCCAGGAGTTGGAATCTTCGTTTTGATGAAGCAATCAAATAGTTTAATTTTTTCAAAATTGAAGAGGAACCTTATGTATACAAGAAGTCTAGTGGGAGCAGCATAGTTTTCCTAGTCCTGTATGTGGATGACATACTACTCATGGGAAATGACAAATAAATGCTTGAGTCAGTCAAGGAATGGTTCAAAAGTTGTTTTTCCATGAAGGACTTGGGTAACGCCTAGTACATTTTGGGAATTAAGATCCATCGAGACATGTCTCAAAGGATGATTGGACTAAGTCAAGAGAATTATATTGATAAGGTTCTTGACAGGTTTGAGATGACAAACTCCAAGAGAGGATTTCTCCCCATGTCCCATGGCATTACACTCTGTAAATCTCAATGTCCGGTTATGCCGGATGAGATGAGACGTATGGCTATTACTCCTTATGCTTCTGCAATAGGATCGATAATGTATGCCATGATTTGTACAAGGACGGATGTTGCATTTGCTCTAAGCATGTGTAGCAGGTTTCAGGCAAATCCAGGTGATGCACACTGGACATATGCCAAGAACATCCTTAAGTACTTGAGAAGAACGAAAGGAATGTTTCTAGTTTATGGTGCCGAAGATGAGTTGGTTGTCAAAGGTTATACAGATGCGAGTTTCCAAACAAACAGAGATGACTTTAGATCACAGTCCGGGTACATTTTCTGTCTAAATGGAGGAGCAGTGAGATGGAAGAGTTCAAAGTAGAGCACTGTTGCAGACTCTACAAAAGAATCAGAATACTTGGCTGCAGTTGAAGCAGCCAAAGAAGCAGTTTGGATAAAGAAGTTCCTAACTAAGTTGGATATCGTACCAAGTGCTCAAAAGGGAATCGAGTTGTATTGTGACAACAATGGCACCATTGCTCAATCAAAGGAGCCTAGGTCACACTTCAAATCCAAACATGTTGAGAGGAAGTATCACCTCATTCGAGAGGTCGTTAACAGAGGAGATGTGAAGATGTGCAAATTTCATATGGATGAGAATATCGCTGATCCACTTACTAAACCCCTTCCACTACCTAAGCATGAGAAACATGCTAGTCAAGCTGGATTGAAGCAAATGATGTAATTAGAAGTTGTATTTATTTTTGAAGAAAAATAAGTTACATATGTAATACATTTATTTGCAGAATTATGTTTAATAATTTTTTTTATCATTTCTCTTATTTAATCGTGGTTTCAATATTAAATAAAATGTCCAAAATAATTATGGATTGATGGGCTCATCAGGTTGATGACCTGGTGAATGAAACCCCACAGGTGAACTAAATTCATACATTATTTAAGTTCCTAGTTCGAAATCATTAAACTGGACATAAATGATTTCTAATAATGAACTAGCATGTAAGATTGATTGGATAACGCAATTTCATGGGCTATAGGAGCGTAGTGAAGCTCGGTCAATCACATGGATGTGCATGTATGATGCATGATCGAACTATAGACCTACTTTGAAGTTCAATTATAGAGCTTCCGGATATATTAGTGGATTCCTTTGACATGAGTGGAACATTGATTTCATTCAATGGATGTTATGGCTGTGGTACACTCAAACGTCTACCCGTAACTGGAGATTATAAAGGGTGTTTCCCGGTTAGTTCTGAAGTTGAGTGGGAGCTTTGGTTGCAACAAAATTGGATTGAGTCTACCTATTAAATAGGAATGTGTCTTGGACCCTTGAAGAGGGAAAATTCAGAAAAATGCATGGCCGTGCTGAAATGCATTACATAGTAATCATTTGTTCTGTGAATCTCACTCAGTTTTTCAAGAAAAGATTTGTAAACTAATATGATCATGACATAATATGCAATCATATTATCAAATCGACACACATTGACTTAAGGAATTTGAATATTGCGCACTTGTCTCAGACAAGTGGGAGATTGAAGGAGTTGTGTCTTCGACAAGTGCAATTACTAGATATATCAAGGATCACTATTAGGGAGATGATAAGTTCATTCTCTTGGGGCGTCATCATCTGTTGCTAGACTATGAGAGATGATCTTTGGGCTTGTAAAATAGTCCAAAGCCCGCTAGAATGGTTCCTATGAGATCACACACAAAGGTATTGGGTTAAGCAAGTAAGAGGCCCATTAATGGGCCTTATGAGCATTTAACTAATCATGAATAGGATTGGGCTAGTGTAGTTTGACTGTGAATAGGAATTGGGCTTTGTCATGGACTCTTATTTAGAGATGTGATCTAAAAATAAGATCCATTCCTAGGGTTGATTAATTAAGTCACAATTAACTTACAGTGAATTGTGAATCAAGGCAACCAAATCCCAAAAACCCTAACCTCCCCCTCTCTCTCTCACGGCACCCCTCTGCCCCCCCCCCCCCCCCTTGGACTTGCGGCCGGCCACCCCTAGTGGCGTTCGTGGTGGTTCGTGACTAGTTTGTTGTTCATACTTCTCCGTAGATTCTCGATTGAAGAGTTTGATCGCGACTAACTAGCATTAGTGGAGGTCTTAATCCGTGCCTGTGGACCAAGTAGAGGAATCACGTTTGAGGTTCTTTGTCTCCCTTGTTCTTGTTCAATTACTAGTGGAATCACGCTTCAAAGGTATAATTCTTACTCTTTATGTGTTATACATGAGATCCTTGGTTTGGTGCTTTATGAATATGATTCATGTTTATTTCGCTGCATAGTAGCTATAATTCCCTACAGGTTGCAAGGGTTATGGCGATGGAAAGAGATGTGAGAAGAGTAAAAAATGATGACTCTTTAGGCTGGGTAGGCTAAATGATGTGGGTTCAAGCCCCCAAGTCTAGCTCTAAATATGTAGGGGTAAGCATTGGATATTCTTTGACTCGATCATGCATGGATATGAATATGAATGTGGCCACACCTCGATGTGAGGTTGCCTACGTATCCGTTAGAAATCAGGCCGAATGTAGCTCTAAGCGAACTTTGCACAAGTGTATGTACACCTCAAAGAGGTCTTTCAAGGGTTATAATATGGTTAAGTTGATAGTTTAAAGAAGAAAAGGGTACAAGGCACAATACCCGAGAGAATCCCCAAGATGTGTAATTGTGAATTTGAAAATTTTGAATTTTGCAAGATTATTTTCAACATTTTTTTTTGCTTTGATTATTTTTTATTTTTTTCATTCTTTTGAATCAATGTAGGCAATCTCAGATCATGCGGTCCATCACTCACTTAGCATTCATGTTTCTCAGGCACGGTACCAAGCACTCGATAAGAGACGCAATTCGAGACGTGTTCGTATCAAAGACATTGGAACAATTGCCTTTAGACATTGTTTTATTGTTGCTTTGCTGCCTTTTTTTTTTACTTGCTTTTTGAATGTTATACAATTACACATCTTCCAATCCCAGGGTTAAGTGAATGTGGGTTGAAGAAATGAAGGCCAAACATTAGACGAGGCTCAAAGTGGTTGATGAAGAAATGGATCAGTGAGTGAGTGGTTAATAGGGAATGAATGGGTTGCAAAGGTACTGGTATACCTTGTGTTCGGTACAACAAATTTTTTTTTTCATTTTTTTTTGCTAATCACATGGTCGAATGTAAGAAAGAGTTGCTCGTTTATGAAGAAGGTAAGAAATGTGACACATAGACACATGGATAAGGAGAACCTATGCTAGACTTTTCAGAGGGAAGGCTTTGAAACAAAAGAAGAAGAAAACACGAAATCTTGGTGAGAATCTTGCATCGTGCTTTGTCTTCATGGCTGTTTATGAGTTACTTCTAGCTGCCTGCTGAGGAAAATAGTTTCTTGTTGTTGATGCTTTGATTGGAAGGAAAGAAGGAAGGAGCGACGTTCCCCTTATTCTTCCAACTATTGCCTAGTTATTTTAGACTCAAGTATTGTGTAAGGAAGAACTCACTTAATGCATTCACTCAATACTCGGATTGAAAAGGAAGAGTGTATGAAACGATTTTGAAAACTGATGGGAAATACTCCACTCATTCCTATGACGACGGAAAACGATGCATGCATGGTCCTAGTATACGATCATAAACAATATAGTGCATTACTCGAAGACAAAGTGTGTGAAATGACTCAACATGTGTGATTAGGTGAGTTTATTAAGAATCATCGTATGATCACATGCTAGATATGAGGACGTTGTGAAAAACAAAGGAGCGAATGGCCAAATAGCACGGAAGACTAAAAGACAAACTAACTTGATTAATTTTGTCCAATTTTAATGTTTATGCTATTTACTAGGTGAAAAGGGTCCATTGGCAATCATTAGTCATAAATAAGATCAACCACAATCAAAGACAAAGAACACATGTTAAGGTTAGCACAAAAAACACAAGAAACTAGGAAGAGGACTAGAATTCTAGAAGAGTTAGGACTCATGGATATAAAAAAAAAAAAAAAAAAAAAAATCTATAATCCTATGTTATTCGAGCTGACACAGTTTAAAGGACTTGGCTAAGACTAGCTTGACGAGAAAATATATAAAAAAAATTAAAAAATTAAAAAAAAAAAAAGAAAGTTGATGCTAAAAAGACACCTAAACTGGACAAGCTGTAGTATATCGGTTATAACTTTTGATCTGTGACTCTGATTAGGTCTAAACCAGCTCCAAATGAAAGATAAAACTCGGGGCTACAGATCCATAGTTTTCACAACACGAAACTCTTTCTAGAACTCCAAATATGACCAAAAAAGATTGACTCTTGTACAGTATACGGGAATAAAAGTCCGGGTGACTTAAAAATTAAAAAAAAAAATGACTCGACTCTAATAAAAAAAAGGGTTTTGATATGAGAAAAATATAAATAAATAAAGGAAAATTAAAAAGAAATGCACACATAAGCACATTGTCACGCATGATGCAATGAAGTTCGCAACCTAAAGTCAAGTTCTATGTTCGACTATGGTCAAGCTTATAAGGGTGTCAAAGGGTACCATGGTTAAGAGTTTGGACGCGTTAGCAAGGCAGCCTCCCTTAAGGGTGTATGCCAACGGACGGCTCCGCGAGTTCGTGATGAAATCGATCTTTACTCCATGGTTTGGGTGGATTTAAAAACTCGGTTGAACCCTTATTGCCATGAGCGTTTCCGGGTTGATAGAGCATAAATCCCCCGGGCTAGCCACATACGTAGAACACGTACTATTGTGGCAAAGTAGGTAATATAAAATGCATATGCATATGTAACAATGCCAATTAAATCGCAGGAATACAATTCAAGAATCTTTCAAGTCTCATCCACTCATCTCAATTAAATATCGATCACTCAAATCGATAAATAACCAAGAATCCTCCCTAGTGGAGTCGCCAAATTGTAGGCGCCGCTTGAAGTGCGCCTACGTTAAAGCGTGTGTGAATATGCTTGGAACTCATAGGAAGTGGGAATTGACATAATACGATTAGGGACAAGGAAAGTAGGGAGCCGCCAACAAGTTTTTAAGGAACTTGTAAACCGTTCACGGATCATAAAAGGCAACCACGATTAAGGGACAACGATAGGCAACAACGATTGACCCGTGAAGGTTACACCCCATTCATAATCCATGAGATTACTAACTTCATATGGTTTGGAACCACGAAAGGAGGATCGGGGATGATGGTACGAAGTGAGTCATGGAGTCACATTTGCCCGTATTGGGCTCTACTCGATTCTTATAGTGAAAAGTGATTCCTGCGATCTCAAAGGCATGCAAACAAAGATTCAATTTGCTCCAAACAATTATTAAGCTAAATTGGTTAAATATTAATGCAACATATAATTCTAAAATATTAGTGGTCACTTTAATTAATAACTAGATTAAAAAGGAACCTAAATCGGTTGTCCAAATTATCTTATTAGGCGTGATTTTCAATTACATATTCCCTTTAACATGCAATATGGTGCTCAATAAATATAATAAAATAAGAATTAATATTGGAAGCAATTTAACAATAATATCATTAGTCAAATCAAAAATAAAATAACCTTATCATGATACTAGCAATATAAATATAAAATAAGTAATTAAATTAATTAATTACTCACATTCCACGCGTTCCTTTAAATTGCTACATCATGAATAAATTGTTAGTAACTTGAATAAAGAAATATAAATCAAATTGAAAATTAAATTAAATAAATATAGATTTGATTTGGTCCAAAACCTCAGTTATTATACCTTTCACGCCTTGGTTTAAGGACGGAACCTCGGGATAAGTATGAACTCCTTGGAGTGCTTAAGAGAAGTATTTTGAGAGAATAGGGTGGCTAGTGTTTGGCTAAAGAGGGAGAAGAGAATGATTTTGTGATCAAGCTTGTTGATATGTCTATTTTATATAGTGTTTTACCCCCGTCCCTTGGTCATAATTAGTAGTGTTTTTGGCTCTTTCGGGCCACTTTTATTACTAATATGTGTTTTCTAGTGTTTTCGTAGTTTTGGTTGAGTTTTGCAGGGAATTGCACCTTTGGAGCGTTTTCCCGGGATTTTTATGAAGCAACTACGAGAATTGGAAGAACAAGACCACTTATGGAGCCCAAGGCCGGTTTGAGCCATCGAGCCGGTGATTAAGGGCTCGGTTATTTGGATCACGAGGCAATTGGACCATGTATTCTAGACCCGAGAGGAAATATGGATTGGGCCGAGAAATCTAGCCCAATCGAAGTCCAAAACCTTGAAGATAAAGACCGGGCCTGATCGGGCAAGCAATCGTCCGATCGGGCGGATGCGCATGGGAGTGCTATCAAGGAAAGGCGCACCCGATCAGGTGAGATGCTAGCTCGATCGGGCGTGGCACTTTAGGCTGGGCAATGAGAAAAAGGCGGGCCCGATCGGGCGCCCCCTTCGCCCGATCGGGCGCGTGTTTTTCTAGAACCTGATTAAGTTTAGTTAATTCTTGTTTTAGGAGAAGTATATATTCGTTTTGTACGGATTAATTACGTATCTTCCTTATCTTAGACTTTCTCTCTCTACTTAGTATTTTTCTCTCTCTTAAATTCTCTCTAACTCTTGTTCTTAATTCCTTCATTAATTCCAGATTTAGTTTGGTACAATTTCTTCCCTTTTTAATTTCAGCTATTTTAATTATTTTCTTGTTTATGTTTTTAATTATTCATTTGATTGGATTAGTTATGATGATTAGTGAGTATTTTAATTCTAGGGTTTATGGGGATCCATAATTAATATGAAGGGATAGTTTGTTATTATTGATTATTGATATTGCATGATAATTTCTTATTGAATTGTTTTAATTCTTTGCAATTAGATTATGAATCGAGCAGATGTAACTTGATTGTGAATGTTTAGCAATATTGAATTGATGAATCGAGCAGATGTTAATTTAATATTAAAGGCTATTTTTAATAGGAACTTAGGTCTAATAAATTGCGATAGCCTGTTAGATCCATGTTGGTTAATAAATTGCGAGAGCCTGTTAATCATGTTATTGATGCATTGTTAATTATTAATTGCTTCGTTATATCCCGGAATATTAATTATTGGTGAACCAGTGACCCTAGGTTTCCTTATTATTGACTCTTTTCTCCCTAAACTTATTCTTCGTAGTATAAAATTCATACCTAAAATTATTGGTTACTTAGATAATTTAGATTATAATAATTAATTAGAATTAAAAAGACCTGTTTCCCTGTGGAGTTCGACCCTACTTCCCTATCTACTTTAGTTAGAGATTTAGGTAATTATTTTTGATTAGGGGATACGACTTTACCCTGTCAAAATTTGGCGCCGTTGCCGGGGAAACGATTTTATTTTTATTTTCTGATTATATTTTTTTGTTGTCTAGATTATCCCCCCTTTTTGCCTCAGAGAACATTAGTTCTTTGAGGCAAATCTCATATTTGTCTCTAGTTCTTTGTTTATGCCCAGGTGTTCTAGATCAGGTGACATCCCTTTTGATCATGAGATCGAACGTTCTTTTCATAGGCAAAGGAGACTCTATAGACAAATTCTGGCGGGTTCTGAGGAGGATAACGATCGAAGAGATTCTCCCCCTGATTCTAGTGATACAAATATTCCTTCAGATTCAGAATCAGAGATGACGGCCCAGAAGAAACTCAGTGATTATTCGCAACCGAAGCTCGCAGACTTCCCGCACCTTACTCCTACTCCGGCCCTAGATGGAGTTCAATTTGAGATCAAGCCCCAATTTATCACTATGATAGAGAGGAAGCAGTTCAGCGGAGCTAAGGGTGAAGATCCTAATCTTCACATCGCAGATTTCTGCCAATATTGTAACACCATTTGACAAGCCGGGGTTACGCAGGACCAAATCAGGGAGATTCTTTTTCCCTTTTCATTATGTGGCAAAGAAAAATTATGGTTTAATGGTTTGAATAGAATTGCACTTGGTATTACTGACTGGGAAACTCTCGCTTTGAATTTCTATAATAAATATTATCCTGTAGAGAGAACAGCGGTGCTAAGAAGTGCTATTCAGAACTTCGCTCAAGAGGCCGACGAATCATTATATGAGGCTTGGGAGAGGTTCAAGGATCTACAGAGAGAGTGCCCCCACCACAATCTAGCACAATGGCAATTGATCCAAGCATTCTATAATGGACTTGGAAATTCTTCTAGATCAGTACTAGATTCGGCGGCTAGTGGGAGGTTTATGAATTTAAATGTGGATGATGCAGGACAGGTTATCAAAGACATGGCAATACATAATTCCCAATATGGGAATCCGAGGGGGTTTGCAAATAAGGGAAAACACAATGTCGATTCCGTATCCTTTTTGCAAGCTCAATTAACATCTATTTGCCAAAAATTAGGCAATCTTACTAATGCTCCTAACTCTGTAGCTAATGTTTCTGCTGTAGCTAACCATGAAGCTTTTTGTGAAAATTGTGGAATTGTAGGTCATTGGGAGCAAGACTGTAGGAGCTCTATGGAACAAGTTAATGCCTTCCAAACCTATAGGCAAAATAACCCCTATTCCAATTCCTACAATGCCGGTTATAAAAACCATCCTTATCTTTCATACCGGAGTACCAATGTACAAAACCCTCCACCTCCAAAACAACCACAACAGCAACCCCCACCACAGCAAAAATATTATCATCCTAATGCCGGCCAGAAAAGCCAAGTATCACCCTCATCATCTTCCGACCCTGCCATGACAGAAATTAGAGCGATGCTAGCTAATATGCAAAAGCACATGGAGAGTAGGGATGCGCAAATTGATTCTATTCTAGCCCACAATAAAATCATGGACAATCAAATTGCACAACTTTCATCTACCCTACAATCCCGTCAGCAGGGAGCTCTACCGTCATAACCTATCCATCCTACAGATCATGCTAATGCAATCACTCTAAGGAGTGGTTCACATTATGATGGACCTCCTATGCCACAGGAAGATGGACCAGTTCCTGATCTAGATTCCTCTATACCAAACGGTAATCCTGCTAGCCCTGCAGGGCTACAAAAAGATACTAACACTACTAATGTTTCTGTGCAGGGTAAATTGCAGGATAAGGGAGGAGTTGTGCAGAGCCCAGTTATCAAGCTTCCATTCCCTAATAGACAACTGAAGAGTAAGCTTGATAAACAATTCGGTAAGTTTTTAGAGGTTGTGAAAAACCTGCAGGTAACAGTTCCCTTCACTGATTTAATCACTCAAGTACCTGCTTATGCCAAATTCATGAAAGACATTCTGACTAGGAAAAGGGCCTTTAATGAAGTAGAAACTGTAGCTTTCACAGAGGAGTGTAGCGCTTATTTGCAAAATAAATCACCTCCTAAATTAAAGGATCCCGGTAGTTTTTCTATCCCTTGTCACATTGGGAATGTTTTTATTGATAAAGCTTTATGTGATCTGGGTGCTAGTGTTAGTGTCATGCCATCATCTATATGTGCTAAATTAAATATGGGGGAATTAAAAATTACTAATATAACTTTGCAAATGGCAGATCGTTCGGTAAAATACCCTTTAGGTATTTTAGAGGACGTACCTGTCAGAGTTGGTAAATTTTTTATTCCTGTCGATTTTGTTGTTTTAGATATGGCAGAGGACACACAAATACCCATTATATTAGGTAGGCCTTTCCTCCACACTGCAGGAGCTATTATTGATGTGAAAAATGGTAAACTGACCCTTTCTGTAGGTGACGATAATGTTACCTTTAATTTAGGGAAGGTTTTGAAAGGGCCTATGTTGGAGGAAAATTGTTATTATATTGATACAATTGATATAATGGACAATATTTGTGTTGATAGCTTGCCACAGGTTCTTGCGAAGGATCCCTTGGAGGAAGTTCTCTGCGGGAATTTATCTAGCGATAATGCAAGCATTTGGGGTAATGAGGTACAAAGTATTGAAAAAGCTCTTTCCTTAGAAGAGTTAAGCCCCAAGGAGACAATGAAGGTAGTAAATTTAGTTCAGGAATCAAAACCTGCAGAGGTCAAGAAACCTGAGCTAAAACCTCTCCCTTTTCTTTTAAAAAATGTTTTTCTAGATGAGCAGGAACTACACCCCGTGATCATCAGTACTGCACTCACTGACCTACAATCTTCCCAACTTCTAGGGGTCCTCAAAACCCATAAGAAGGCTATAGGGTACAGTATTGATGATCTCAAGGGTATTAGCCCTGATTTTTGCATGCACAGGATTCATCTAGAGGAAAATTATAATCCCTGCATTCAACCCCAACGAAGATTAAATCCAAACATGCATGAAGTAGTCAAGAAAGAGGTGATGAAATTACTCGATGCAGGTATCATCTATCCTATTTCTGACTCCAAGTGGGTAAGTTGTTGACTCGAATGAACAATACAAGAGGGGGGGTGAATTGTATTGAGGAGGAACTGGGGTAATTTTTGCGGAATTCTAGAAGAAACTTAAACAAAAACTTTAAAGTGCAAGAGAGATTTTACGTGGAAAACTTCTTGGCCCTAATCAAGAAGAAAAACCACGACCACAAGGGATTTTGAACTCAATTCTTAATAATAATAGGGCAAATAACCTATTACAGATTAAGATTCTAAACTCAAGTTCCTCTACGAACTTAAGTTCCCCCTCAACTGATCCCTCAATCAGTTGAGCTCTCAAATCTCTCTTTCTCCTTGCTTCACTCAAAGCAATCTACACACTCTAGAGTTTACCCAAACTCTTCCCCAATACAACTCGAATTAAAACTCTAAGATGCTAAGTACAAAGACACTCAAGGACTTAAGTGGATTTTTGACTCTTTTAGAAAAGCTAAGAATTGTAATGCTCAAGTGTACTCTTCAAAACAGAAAACTAATCCTATTTATACTAGAGGAGATTAGTTGAAAAACTCCCACGTCTGCCTTGACTCCCACTTCACCACAACTCCCATGAAACTAGGGAATGCAGTTCGTGGAGGCTTGGGCAACAAGCTGAAGTATACTCGAGGAAGTAGTTTACTGTTTCCTTAATTTTCTCAACCTCCTTGACCAAGTAAAAGATCCGTTTAAAAAGAGTTTTCAAAGGAGATATTACCGAGTCAGATTTTCCAAAATATTTGGATAGAATTTAAACAAGAAAATCTTTAAGAAAATAAAATAGTTTTTAAAAGATAATTTTCCGAAAATAAAATAGAATCATTTTAAACAAGGAAAATAAAATCTTTATAAACTGAAATTAAATCCACTTAAAATCCTATCAAAAATCAAAGTACTTAACAAATTTACAAGAAGCCTAAAATAAGTAATAAAGATACAATAGACTTCTTGGAACTCAGTGAAGCTTCGACTCTGGAGCTTCAGTTCCTCACTCAAGGAACTTCAGTTCCTCACTCAAGGAACTAGGTTTCTGATTGTCTTCTATGCCCGTCCATAGCTCAATCTTAAGACTTGTTCCATGCTCCATTCTGACTCTAGAACTTCGTTGCCAATAAGAACCTGTCAAACACATCAAAGCTAATAGACAAAGGTTAAAGCCCTTATGGGTTTGCTTAGGTTCCTTGAGTCATCATCAAAACTTAATATCAACAATATTCCCCCTTTTTGATGAATGACAAACCTAAGCAAACTCATGAATAAAATTGAAAGACAATCAGAAAAAGAAAATACTACTTAAAAAAAAATTAACAAGGAACTGAATGAAAAGTATACCTTCTAGTTTTAGATAGATGGAGAGCTATGGAGAGCTTGTCAACAATTGAGTTTGCCTTCTTTTCCCCCTTTTGGCGTTCATCAAAATTAATGCACACAAATATATATCTAAACACAGCACCATGATAATGGTTTGTGTCCAAAGCATAGAACAAAGAACATATAGGCAGAAATAGTATGCAAATAGTCAAAAAGCAAGCATGCAACATCCATATAAACAAACTGATGTTCCTCCAGAACATCGGAACAACAGAAAATACCCTGTTTTAAGTGTTTACAGACCAAAAGAAGCAAAAAGAAACAAAGTTTTCAATCCAGACCAAGTTCAAGAATCAAAAAGTTTGATAGCCAAAACATAAGAGAAACAGAATTAGGCTTCAGGGGCAGAGGATAGATGCTCTTCTCCTGCATCTTCTTCTGAAACTTCTTCAATGACTAGATCCTCCAGCTTCTTCAAAAGATCTGACTACCCTTGAGATATAGTGGAGGTGCTCTGCTGTACTGCTGTGTTGAGCGCAGTAGAAACCTTTGCCAAGTCTGACACCATCTTTTCTAGAGCCTCAATTCTCTGAACTAGAGCAGGTTGTGCATCCACCAGCTTTTGCACTGTATCCTTGAGATTCTTTAATTCCAAAGCAGCACTGACAGAGTTAAATCCTGTAAACCCTAGACCTTCTCCTGCTGGAACAGACTGACTTCCTCCAGTTTCTTGAACAAAGGTGCCCTGTTCCCCCTGAACCAAAGTTCTCCCTTCTCCCTTTTCATCACATAAATCTACTACAGCAGTAGATTCAGCCTTGTCTTTTCCTTTTGGCCTAAAAGCCAACCTTGTACTCTTCCTTTTTCCAGTACTAGGAGCACTCTTTGCAGGCATTATGAGCACTTACTTAGTCTTCTTTTCTCTCTCACCCTCACTGTCCTCCTCCTCCAGCCATCTATCTAACTCCTCTTCCTCCAATTTCTTCACAGTTCCTTCATCCTGCTTGGTTTTTGGAAGAGATTTGGAGAGGAATTGGGTTACTCCATTTACAACAGTTAGGTTTCTGGCCTCAAGGGTTCTTGGTTGCAAATAATGGTTTGTTTTTAGTTTGAGGCGTTCATAATTTGTCATGGAGACACCACAGCTTTCTAGGAGAGTGATCAGCAAGTTAGCATATCCAACCTTCAAATGGTTGGCGATGCAGTGAGAGAGGTGCTGGATCATTAGGGAAGGGAAGTTTATTTGTAGTTTGTTTTCAAGGCAGTACATGAGCACAACATCAAGGTGATTAGCCTCGTTCCTGTGCTGAGTTCTTGGTATTATGGCCATATGGACAAAGATAAACAGCAATTTTTGGATAGGAGAGAACAGGTTATGGTTGGTTTTTACTTTGGAAGATTTTCCCCCAATTGACTCAACAATCTTTTCAATAGAAACATTATCAACACTTAATTCAGTTTCTCCTTTGAAATACTCATCAAACCCCTCATTAGGAGTTCCAAACACAGCATCCAAAACATCAGCATCAAAACTAATTTTCTTATTCTTAACTCGGCTAGTACACACACCATTCACATTCTTAAAATTTGCACAAAATTCTTTTAACGGAGCATGAGCAATCACATTGTCATAACATTCACTAAACAACTTAACCCAATTTTGAGCCTCAAGAATATCAAGAAGTTCAGTATACTTACTTATCTCACACCACTTGAGATTAATGCAAAGACCAGCGATGAATCGATCAGAGCTTGCTTCAAGCCTCTTGACAGCAAGTGACTTTGATTTTTCCCCCTGAATCGGTTCACCAAGTTCCTCGTAGTCCAATTCCTCTTCTACCTCTATCTTCCTCTTCTTCGAATCACTGCGATCCTTGGGTTTGTTTTGTGGGGTTTCAGTGATAGCTTGAGTTGAGGTTTCTGTCTCAACATCCATGGGTGATGCTTTTTGAGGTGAATTTTGGATTTTTGGTGAGATTTCCATGGGAACTGGAGAAGAATCACTGAAGACAAGTGTGTATTTTACAGAGTAGGGTGGTGAGGAACAGTGGTTAGGGTTTGGTTTCATTTTATAGTGGGGTGAATTCTGAAAGGTGAATTAGGTCGGTGGAATAGTGTAGAAGGTGAATTTAATGGGGTATGTGTCGTTTGAAGAAGGATAAAGAAATTACTTTTCACTTGGTCAGATTAAAACGGAAGATTCAATTAATGTGATTTGACATGAAGAGTCTTGATTAAATAGAGAAGTTTTTGATCAGAAACTTGACTAGAATTTGAAAAGACTAGGATATTTAATTGAAGATAGATTTGAATTTAAGAGGATAAACTTGAGAGATTAATTCAAAAAATAATAGGATAAGATTTTTCCAGAGTATAAAAATTAATTAACTGACTAGCTAATTAATTCAAGAAGGATAGAACAAAATCTTATGAAAATATTAGGAGGAACTTGGAACAAATCAACATAGCTTGTTAGTAATATAGATAAGCAAGTGCAATTTGATTTCTTCACATACAGCCACAATCCCATATGTATTGCCATTCATTCTAATGCTCAGGACTATGTTTTCACATATACACATTGTGTAAGATACATATAATGTATGCACAATTGACTTATACCTTGGGGAAACTTGAGGTCTTCTAACTCAATTGTATCATACCAAGTTCCATGCGCATCTTTTCGAATTTGTCCCTGCTCAAAGGCTTAGTAAGAATGTCAGCTATCTGATTTTCAGTTTCACAAAAATCTAGCTTAATTAAGCCTTTTTCCACATTATCCTTAAGAAAATGATGCCTTATGTGAATATGTTTCACACGAGAATGATGAACTGGATCTTTTGAAATGCATATGGCACTAGTATTATCACAATAGATAGGAATGCAATTAAACTTCATACCATAGTCTCTTAGTTGTTGTTTTATCCATAGTACTTGAGAACAACAGGCAACAGCTGCCACATATTCAGCTTCAGCAGTTGACAAGGCCACTGTATTCTGTTTCTTGGATCCCCAAGAAACTAGGTATGGTCCGAGAAACTGAACTATTCCTGAAGTACTCTTCCTATTCACCAGATCTCCTGCATAGTCATCATCTGCAAAACCTTTTAAATCAAAAGTATCACTTCTAGGATAGAAGAGACAAAGATGGTCAGTTCCTTTGAGATATCGTAGGATCCTTTTTACTGCTGTAAGATGTGACTCCTTAGGATTAGATTAGAATCTAGCACATAAGCCAACACTAAATGCAATATCAGGTCTGCTAGCAGTTAAGTACAAAAGGGATCCAATCATACCTCTGTATTTGGTTTGATCTACACTAGTTCCTTGTAGATCTTCATCTAATCTTGTGCCTGTTCCCATTGGTGTATGGTAGGTCTTTGCTTGGTCAAGATTGTATTTCTTCAGTAGTTCCTTGACATAATTTTGTTGGTGAATTGCAATACCTCTTTCTATTTGTTTGATTTGTAATCCAAGAAAGAAGTTGAGTTCCCCCATCATGCTCATCTCAAATTCACCACTCATTAGCTCAGCAAAGTACTTGCACAAGTTTTCTTTAGTTGCTCCAAAAATAATATCATCAACATATATTTGAACAACTAGTAAATCAGTTCCTTCAGATTTTAAAAACAAAATTTTATCTACTTTACCTCTTTTAAAATTATTTTGAAGAAGGAACTTAGAGAGCCTTTCATACCAAGCTCTAGGTGCTTGTTTCAGCCCATAAAGAGCTTTATCAAGCTTAAAGACATGATTAGGAAATTGGGGATTTTCAAAACCTGGAGGTTGTTCCACGAACACCTCCTCTTCAAGAAAACCATTTAGGAAAGCACATTTAACATCCATTTGATACAGTTTGAAACCCATGAAAGAAGCAAAAGCAATTAATATTCTAATAGCTTCTAATCTAGCAACAGGAGCAAAAGTTTCTTCGAAATCAATACCTTCTTGCTGATTGTAGCCCTTTACAACAAGTCTGGCCTTGTTTCTCACAATTGTTCCATATTCATCCAGCTTGTTCATGAATACCCACTTGAGCCCTATAACCTTTTTGTGTTCTGGTTTCTCTTCAAGATGCCAGACCTTGTTCCTTTCAAACTCATTGAGTTCATCTTGCATGGAAATTATCCAGTCAGCATCCTTCAGAGCTTCATCATGATTTCTTGGCTCAATTATGGATAAGAAGGCTTGAAAGGCACAGAAGTTCCTCATCTGTGATCTGGTCTGAGTTCCTCTTCCAATATCGCCTATAATAAGATCTATTGGATGAGAGCCTTGATATTTGAATGACTTTGGATGAAACTCTCTAGCAGGAACTCCAATTTGAGGCACTTCTTCTTCGGTTTCTTCTGAATTTTCCTCGTTGCCTGATTCTCCCTGATCTTGTTCCTCCGGGATTTCTTGATCAGGAACTTCAGCATTTTCTTGATGTTTTTGCTCTGGCTCCTCACTTACATCCTTGGTTTGCTTGGAGGTTTCTTCATCTTCTTCCCTGTCTCTAGTCATACCAATTTCATAATCAATATTGTCTTGTTCCTGCACATTCATAAACATATTAGATTCATCAAATATCACATGAATGCTTTCCTCTACACACAATGTATTTTTATTGTAAACTCTGTAGGCTTTGCTATTTGACGCATAGCCAAGGAACATAGCTTCATCACTTCTTTCATCAAATTTTCCTATGTTCCTTTTCCCATTATTATGGACAAAACACCTGCATCCAAAAGCTCGAAAGTGAGAAATATTGGGTTTTCTCCCCTTAAACAGTTCATAAGGAGTCTTATTGATGATTGGTCTCATCATAACTCTATTAATAATATAACAAGCAGTATTAATAGCTTCAGCCTAGAAGTTCCTTGGAAGAGCACTTGCTATGAGCATAGTTCTTGCCATGTCTTCTAGAGTCCTGTTCTTCCTTTCAACAACTCCGTTCTGTTGAGGAGATCTCGGAGCTGAAAAGTTATGATCCATGCCATTTTCTTTGCAAAAGTCATTGAATCTTGAATTCTCAAACTCTGTTCCATGATCTGATCGAATGTGAATAATCTGATTTCCACTTGACTTTTGAACTCTTTTGGCAAAGGACACAAATTCATCAAAATTTTCATCTTTGCTAGACAAAAAGATCACCCAAGTAAATCTAGAAAAATCATCAATGATAACTAAAACATATTTCTTTCCACTTCTACTTTGAACACGCATGGGGCCACACAAATCCATATGGATTAGCTCCAATGGCATTGTGGTGCTGACCATGTTTTTGCTTTTAAAAGAAGATCTGACTTGCTTGCCTCTCACACATGCATCACAGATATGTTGAATGAGGAACTTGACTGGGGGAAGCCCTGTAACCAAGTTCCTTGTTCTAAGTTTATCCATGAGTGAGAAGCTAGCATGTCCAAAGCGTTTATGCCATAATAAAGGATCATCATGAATGACACTCAAGCAGGTAAGGTTGTTCCTTGGAACAGAATTTAGATCCACAATGTATGTGTTCCCTTTTCTAGTTCCTTCAAGAACAACCCTTCCTGTTTTATCATTTATGATGTTGCATGAATCAGAGGTAAAACTTACAGAGTTTCCTTTATCACAAAATTGTGATATGCTCAGCAAATTGTGCATCAAACCCTCGACCAAAAGTACATTTTCTATTGAATGAGAACTGGACCTTCCTACTTTTCCTTTAGCAATTACTTCACCCTTTTTGTTGTCTCCAAAGGTCACATTTCCTCCTGGATAGGCCTCTAGTGAGAGAAACTTATTGGTTAGATTCAGGAACCCGGGTTTCCTTGGGTTCCTTGGACGTTGAAGCAATATCAGATTTCTTTACCCAAATTTGCCTAACATTCTTGCTAACAGACTGTTCCTTCTTGCTGCAAGTGGCAACAAGATGACCTGTCTTACCACAGAAGGTACATACTTTATAACTAGGCAGGTCTACGTATTTTTTCTTGCCCTTATGCTTAGACCGTATGAATCCTAGACCTTCAGTTCTTTTGGTTTGAGCATTCTCAATCCACTTAGGAATTCCAAACTGACTAATATTTCTTTCTTTTCGAAGCTCAAGTTCCTTCTCCAGTTTTGCCTTTTCGATTCTTAACTTATCAAAATTATATTTTAATTTTTCAAAATCCTCATTAAATTTTGGCAAGGATTCAGAGGAGGAACTTGGAGACACTTCAGCATTAGCAAGTTTGTATTGAGTCAATTCTATATTAACCATGATATTTTCCAACTTGAGTTTCTCATTCATTTCTTTTAAGAGAAGATTCTTGTCAAAGAGTTCAAAAAATCTACTCTGAACATCAGTTCGTTGATTTTCAATCCACGTACTGTGTTCCTTGCAGATTTTGAGAGCTCTTTGACATTCACCTAGACGTATACTAGTGTGAGTCCAGTCGTCTTCTAATTCAAACACTAAATCAATGAGAGCATCTTTAGTATACGTCTTAATTATATTAGGATCAAGGAATACCTCTTTAGCAAGCTCATCATTGTAAGCCTTGTCATCACGTTTGGCCATCAAACACAGATGAGCTGTTTCTTCTTCAGGTTGTTCCTCATCATCCTCACTTTCAGAATCTCCCCATGCAGCTATCATAGCCTTTCTAATGTCTGTTTTGTTGAAAGGAGTTTTGTTGTAGTTGCTCTTAGCTTGTTCCTTTGCCTTCCCTTTACATTTCTCTGTTTCCCAAAGTGGACACTCTCGAATGAAGTGTTCCAGTGATCCACATTTGTGACAACCAGAGTCAACCTTTGAAGTGGAGGGTTTCTTGGTGAAGTTCCTTGACCTGTTGTTTCTGTTGAACATTCTTTTGAACCTTCTCACTAGCATAGCAGCCTCTTCCTCATCTACTTCAGATTCTTCTTGATCTCCAGCTTTGAGAGCCAAGCCTTTTCCTCGGTTTCCTTCACTGTTGCTTGTTCCCAGGTGCAACTCATGAGTCATGAGGGAACCAGCAAGTTGCTCAATGTTGAACTTTGTGAAGTCCTTTGTTTCTTGTAAGGTTGTTACCTTGGCTCTCCATCTCTCATCTTGAGGGAGGCTTCTTAGAACTTTTCTGACCTGCTCATCAATAGGGATTTGCTTTCCAAGAGAAACAAGCTCATTTATAATGTTAGTAAATCTAGTTAACATTTCCTGAATTGATTCTTTTGGTTGCATTTCAAACCGTTCATATTTTGACATAAGCAGATCAATTTTAGAGCGTTTCACTTCGTTAGTTCCTTCATGAGTTACTTGAAGTAAATCCCAAATTTCTTTAGCATTTTTACAACCCATAACACGATTGTGTTCATGGGGTCCAAGACCACAATGAAGTAATTTAACAGCAAGTGCATTAATTTCCATTTTTTCAAAATCTTCCTTATCAAACTCAGACATAGGTTTAGGTACTACCTCATTTACACTGTTGGTTTTGGTAATTTCAAAATCACCAACTTCGATAACTCTCCAAACTTGGTAGTTGTCAGCTTTGATAAAGATTTCCATCCTGTTCTTCCAATAGGTGTAGAATTTCCCATTGAACATAGGAGGACGCTGCGTAGAGTAGCCTTCTTCCAGTTTCTCGTGATTGTTCATCTTGATTCCAGGAACTTAACTCGTCAGGGTTTCCTGATTTCTTCGAGGAACAAGCTCTGATACCAATTGTTGACTCGAATGAACAATACAAGAGGGGGGGTGAATTGTATTGAGGAGGAACTGGGGTAATTTTTGCGGAATTCTAGAAGAAACTTAAACAAAAACTTTAAAGTGCAAGAGAGATTTTACGTGGAAAACTTCTTGGCCCTAATCAAGAAGAAAAACCACGACCACAAGGGATTTTGAACTCAATTCTTAATAATAATAGGGCAAACAACCTATTACAGATTAAGATTCTAAACTCAAGTTCCTCTACGAACTTAAGTTCCCCCTCAACTGATCCCTCAATCAGTTGAGCTCTCAAATCTCTCTTTCTCCTTGCTTCACTCAAAGCAATCTACACACTCTAGAGTTTACCCAAACTCTTCCCCAATACAACTCGAATTAAAACTCTAAGATGCTAAGTACAAAGACACTCAAGGACTTAAGTGGATTTTTGACTCTTTTAGAAAAGCTAAGAATTGTAATGCTCAAGTGTACTCTTCAAAACAGAAAACTAATCCTATTTGTACTAGAGGAGATCAGTTGAAAAACTCCCACGTCTGCCTTGACTCCCACTTCACCACAACTCCCATGAAACTAGGGAATGCAGTTCGTGGAGGCTTGGGCAACAAGCTGAAGTATACTCGAGGAAGTAGTTTACTGTTTCCTTAATTTTCTCAACCTCCTTGACCAAGTAAAAGATCCGTTTAAAAAGAGTTTTCAAAGGAGATATTACCGAGTCAGATTTTCCAAAATATTTGGATAGAATTTAAACAAGAAAATCTTTAAGAAAATAAAATAGTTTTTAAAAGATAATTTTCCGAAAATAAAATAGAATCTTTTTAAACAAGGAAAATAAAATCTTTATAAACTGAAATTAAATCCACTTAAAATCCTATCAAAAATCAAAGTACTTAACAAATATACAAGAAGCCTAAAATAAGTAATAAAGATACAATAGACTTCTTGGAACTCAGTGAAGCTTCGACTATGGAGGTTCAGTTCCTCACTCAAGGAACTTCAGTTCCTCACTCAAGGAACTAGGTTTCTGATTGTCTTCTATGCCCGTCCATAGCTCAATCTTAAGACTTGTTCCATGCTCCATTCTGACTCTAGAACTTCGTTGCCAATAAGAACCTGTCAAACACATCAAAGCTAATAGACAAAGGTTAAAGCCCTTATGGGTTTGCTTAGGTTCCTTGAGTCATCATCAAAACTTAAGATCAACATAAGTCCTGTGCAGGTAGTACCGAAGAAAGGTGGGATGACTGTGATAACTAATGATAAAAATGAACTAATTCCCACTAGAACTGTAACAGGGTGGCGTATGTGCATAGACTATCGTAGACTTAATATAGCCACTAAAACGGATCACTTCCCTCTCCCCTTTATTAATCAAATGCTTGAGAGGTTAGCTAATCACAAATTCTTTTGCTATTTGGACGGGTATTCGGGATTTTTCCAAATTCCGATTCACCCTGAAGATCAGGAAAAGACCACCTTTACATGCCCTTATGGCACTTTTGCATATCGTAGAATGCCCTTTGGTTTATGTAATGCACCTGCTACCTTTCAACGTTGCATGATGATCATTTTTTATGATTTCATAGAGTCTATTATGGAGGTCTTTATGGATGATTTTAGCGTATATGGTTCTTCATTTGATTCATGCTTAATTAATCTCGCTAAAATTTTGAAAAGATGTGAGGAGTGCAACTTAGTACTTAATTGGGGGAAATGTCACTTTATGGTGACAGAGGGAGTAGTCCTTGGTCATATTATATCTGATAAGGGCATACAAGTAGACAAAGCTAAAATATCAGTGATTGAGCAATTACCTCCCCCAGTCAATGTCAAGGGAGTTAGAAGCTTCTTGGGTCATGCGGGGTTTTATCGCCGCTTTATTAAAGATTTTTCTAAAATTGCTAAACCACTGACACAGCTTTTGCTCAAGGATGCCCCATTTATTTTTACTGACGAGTTTCTTGAGGCTTTTCACAGGATTAAGCAAGCTTTGATATCGGCACCCATCATATGTGCTCCCGATTGGAACCTCCCTTTCGAGATCATGTGTGACGCAAGTGACTTTGCACTAGGAGCCGTGCTCGGACAGAGGAAGGATAAGGTTTTGCATGCTATTTATTATGCTAGCAAAACCTTAGATGACGCCCAAGTCAACTATGCCACCATAGAAAAGGAGTTTCTTGCTGTTATTTATGCTTTGGAAAAATTTAGATCATATCTAGTTGGTTCTAAAGTTATTGTTTTTACTGATCATGCAGCATTGAAATACTTGATAGCCAAGGCGGAATCAAAGCCAAGGCTACTCCGTTGGGTTCTCTTGCTCCAAGATTTCAATATTGAAATAAAAGATAAAAAGGGAGCAGAGAACGTAGTGGCAGACCACTTGTCACGTATCAGATATGATGAGGGTAAGGATTCTTTACCTATAGATGATTCTTTCCCTGATGACAACCTGTATGCAGTTGTAGAGCATCACCCTTTTTACGCCGATTTTTCTAATTATATAGTGGGTGGTACTCTACCTCCTGACTTGTCCTACCAACAGAAAAAGAAATTCCTTTATGATGTTAAACATTATTTTTGGGATGACCCTTTTTTGTTTCTTGAGTGTGCAGATGGATTATTTCGCAGGTGTGTTCCCGAATGGGAGGTTCACGGCGTCCTTACCAGTTGTCATACTTCACCCTATGGTGGACATCATGGCCTCACTAAAACGGTGGCCAAGATTAATGAGTCAGGCTTCTTTTGGCCTACTATGTTTAAAGATGCTAACACTTTTGTGCAGGCTTGTGACTCTTGCCAGAGGACTGGCAACATTTCGCGGAGGCATGAGATGCCCCAAACTGGGATTCTCGAAGTTGAAATATTCGATGTTTGGGGTATCGATTATATGGGGCCGTTCCCATCTTCCAATGGGAATTGTTACATACTTGTAGCCGTCGATTATGTGTCCAAGTGGGTTGAAGCCATAACTTCACCAACGAATGATTCCAAGGTAGTCATTAAGCTCTTCAAGAAGATCATATTTCCCAGGTTTGGTGTTCCACGAGCCATTATTAGTGATGGGGGTACCCACTTCCATGAAAGACAATTGGATAACCTCCTCAAGAAGTATGGCGTATATCACAGAACAGGGCTTAGTTACCACCCTCAAACTAGTGGTCAAGTTGAGGTCTCTAATAGGGAAATCAAGGCGATCCTAGAAAAGGTAGTAGCCAAGTCAAGAAAAGATTGGAGCATGAAGCTTGATGACACACTTTGGGCATACCGGACAACATTTAAAACACCGATCGGTACTTCACCTTATAGATTGGTTTATGGTAAGGCATGTCATCTTCCCGTAGAATTGGAGTACAAAGCTTTTTGGGCAATCAAAGAGCTTAATATGGATTCTAAGGCCGCGGGTAAGAAGAGACTCCTTCAACTCAATGAGTTGGATGAGTTTAGATTGTCGGCATATGATAGTGCGCGGATCTACAAGGAGAAGACCAAGAAGTGGCACGACAAGAGGATCCTACCAAGAGAGTTTGCACCGGGCGATAAGGTTCTTCTCTTTAATTCTAGATTGAAGATTTTCCCAGGAAAGTTGAAGACTAGATGGTCCGGTCCCTTCACTGTCACAAAGGTAAACAAATTTGGTTCGGTAGAGTTGGTAAATGACATAGGTGAAAAATTCAAGGTGAATGGCCAAAGGTTGAAAGTGTATCATGAAGGTGCTACCATCATAGATGTGGAGGAGACTCTCCTAACTCCACTTCCAACATGAGTTTCAAGGTGGTGAGAAGGTCGTGCGGGACCTAGATAAACCAGCGCTTTGCGGGAGGCAACCCGTATTTCATGCTTTATAGGCTAGTTTTCCTTTTCCTTAATTTTTCTTTTTTTTTTTTTTTTTTTTTTTTTTTTTAGAGAAGCGAGGAGAGTGATATTTCAGCAGTTATAAGTGTTGTTGTACAGGTATGAATTTGACAGGGTATAAAGACTTAGAGAAATTTTGAAGAAGAAACAAAATCGGAGGAAAAAGGCTCTCTCGGGCCCGATCGGGCGAGGCTCGCCCGATCGGGCGCGCAAGTGAGCCAGAATCCAGCAGCAAGCTTGCCCGATCGGGTGACGTTGCCCGATCGGGCGCGCAAGGGAGCTACAATATCAGAGCCAATTTTGCTCGAACGGGCGAACTAGCCCGATCGGGCGCGCAAGCTCAGTGGATTCAGGGACTATTTTCGCCCGATCGGGCAAAATTTTTGGAAAATCAAGTAAAAGAAAAAGAAATGTTGGGCGAAGCTCGCCCGATCGGGCGAGAAAAAGGGCGAAATTTTTTTAGCGCTCGCCCGATCGGGCGCGCAACTTGTATTCTGGAATGACGCACTTTCGCCCGATCGGGCGAGGCACGCCCGATCGGGCGCGCCATCAGGCCGACCCCCCCTTTATTTCTTTTCTCTTCTTTCTTTCCTCATTTCCTCCTTATTTCACCTTCTTCATTCACTTTCTCTCTCTAAAACCTCCATTTTCAAACCTTAAACTCACACTTCAATCCAAGATCTTCTCCAATTCCTCCATCCAAAATCAAAAAAATTTACATATTCCATCTCCCCACACCTTCCTCTACACTTTATACTAATTTTCCCCAATTTTCTCTCAACTTTTCTCAAACCCTAAGAGAGAGAAACCTCAAATTTTCTATTATTTTCATAGCTAATGGCCTCCAAGCGTTCAAGAAATCAAAGGGGTGAGAGCTCTAGTGCACCACAACCAACAATCAACCCGGACCTTCAAATTCCGAGATGGGAGGAAGTTGTAATCACTTCGGAGGAGCAACGGGTTCGGATGATCAACCTCATCGATCGTCAGGTAATTTCTACCCGTTTCATTCATCATCCTACTTTAGCTAGGCTAGGTCTTGATAAATACGTAGAAAAATTGTTTAAGGGCATAGGTATGAGTGGTTTGTTTCAAATGTGCCATGACACTTATGATTATCTAACATTGGAATTTATATCAAGTTTTAATGTTATCAAAATGAATGCACTTATCACTCATGTCCAATTTCGATTGTTAAACAACAATGTGAGATTAACTTTAAAAGAATTTGGTAAGTTGTTTGACTTGAAATCGGACAAGCCTATTGAACCCTCGCAAGACCACACCGCCGTGGTCTATAAGAGGTTAGCAGGGGAGGATTTGGTGAACCTCCAACATGCCAAAGGGACGTGGATTCAACACCCCGTCCCCAAACTTTGGCAAAGATTTGTCGGCCTCACCATTTTTGGGAGGCATGAACCGGCAAATGTCCGGAGGGATGAATTGGAATTATTGGCTTCCTATATAATTCCTAATGCTGAAAAATTAAACATACCGCATAGGATAGCCAATCATTTCCAAAGGGCAGCCAACGCGGCCGAGGCTAGTAGGTCTAGAGCACCTATTTACTTTGGGGGGTTAGTGACCCATATATCTAGGAAACACTTAGGTTGGAACCCCGATGGCCATAGGAAAGTTGTGGGATCGAACCTAATGGACCTACCCTATTTAGGGAGCTTGAATTGGGTACAACCGGTGGGGAGTGATACTTGGTGGATTGTCCACCGACAATCGGGTAGGAGGGATCAAGCCTTTACCTTACCCAACCCCGCCTTGACCAAATTTGAGAGGGGGAAGCCCTCCTACACCTTCGAGTTAGATGGTCAAGGTGAGGTTCAACCACCTCACCCCTCACCACAACCTCACCAATCCCCCATTCACCAGTCACCCATTCATCACTCACCCCACTACCAACCACCCCCACCTTTCACCTACGGCATGCCCACTTCCTCGGTCGATTGCAATGTCGACCCAAATGCCCCATATGACTTTTCAGCTTTTAGGAGCCAACTAGACCGCATTGAGACGGGGCAAGGAAGGGTAGAGGGCATGATGCAAAACCTAGACTCTAGGTTAAGCACCCTAGATGGGAGAGTTGGTCTCATTGAGAGGAACCTAGGAAGGGGCCTTTACCCCATGTATGATGATTATGCCCGTCGGGGGGCTATTCCTCCCGATTCCCTTACTCCCGATTGGTTCCAATACCCCCAGGGAGGGTATTCTCACCCCGGTGCTTATGGTACTTATGTGAACTACTCTTCGGTCCACGGATATGGGGGTATGGGTGGGAATGTAGACCCTAACTACTATGCCGGTGGTTCGGGGTATGGTGGTGGTGGCTCTAGCCATGGAGGGGCCTGCTCTAGCCACGGTGGGGGGTACTCTAGGATGGATGAGGATGAGGAGTAGGCTACTCTCCCAAGTCAATGAGGGCATTGCTTGATTTGGCTTGGGGGGGTGTTCTTTCATCTTAGAAATTCTCTTCCTTCTCTCTCTTTATTTGCTTTCTAGTATAGTTTTTATTTGCTTTCCTAGTGTAGTTTTTATTGCTTTCTTATATATGAAAAATACAAAAAAAATTGAAAAATAAAAAAATCCAAAAATACGTTCCAATGAATTGTAAATCATACTTCCCTGTGCCCCATACTTGAGAAAATTGTTTTGATTCTTGGTATTTGATGATGAATGTTGTGGATTTGTTGGTCATGATTTGAAGTCTAATTGTTTGAATTCCTTAACTTGCGTCAATTTTGCCCAACTACTTGTGAATATAATGCTTGACTAGTTGATTTGGTTAGGAAATGTGTGATAGTTCCATAATTCCTGGTATGTCAATGAATTTGAGTATTGATTTACAACTATGAGTAGTGTTTCATGACTTTTTATTATGCACATGAGGAGGACGAAGGCGTTCATTCTTTAGGTAGCCTTCAGAGTATTTAGATACATTTGTTCCCTTCTTGTCACCCATGTTGTTGCTTGTGCCCTTTTATTGTTTATAGCCACATTACAAGCCTTAATTGCCCCATTGGTTACTAGTCCCAAGCTTGGCTTGGGGGAGTTATTAGTGAGTGAGGTGAGGGAGTTTTGTAGTGTGCACTTTATTTGCACAATTTGGGTGGGTTTTGAGAAGTAATTTGTTCTTGATCATATTTTTGTTTTTATGAGTTTGAAAGTTGTATATATTTGAGAAAAAAAATAAAAGTGTGATGAAAAAAAAAAAAAGTTCAAGAAAAAAGTGAGAAATATGAAAAGAAAAAAAAGAAAGTGAACTTCTAAGAAAAAAAAGGAAAAAAATGCTTGATGTTCAAATGTTCTAAGTGAAGGTTAAGCAAAAGAAAGAAAAAAAAAAAGTTGAGTTTCAATGTAAATATTTCAAGTTATGAGTTCAAAGTTTGTTATTCACTCTTGTTCTATATTATCATATTTCTTATGAGTGAAATTGTGAGTGTTGGGATTGTTTTATTGTTGGGAGTATATTTGGTGGATTGTTGTTTGGAGTTGGTTATGTTGGAGATGTGTATGATCATTACCATTGATCATGGGTTTATTAGGATTTGGCTCCCTTAATGCATAGCTTTTCTCTCACATAATCCCAAATTTATCCTACCTTTACCCTAGCCTTACATTACAAGCTTAAAAGACCTTCCGACCTTGTGCATAGAATTTATGTAAATGTGAAAGTGTTGTTTTTCAATGCAAGTTATGACTTGACATATTTCGAGTCGACTAGTAGGATGAGCGTTCAATGTTTTTATACACACGAGAGTGTGAGTTAGGAGGGCATTGTTCACATTAAAGGGGTTGGGTGGAGAGCGATCGAGTACATTCTTTACTCACCACATAAATGAGAGTCAAGTGTGTGAGCACTAGTCTTGAATTCTATATGCTCTTGTGGTTTGCTCTACTTGACAATTGTTGAGGAGGAAGGGTGATTAGATGAATAAGATTGATTGATGTTGAAGCATGTTCATTTAATTTTACCTTGAATTGTTGGTTGTTGATTTGATTATTGGGGTGAAGTATGTTTTATATGTTCATTGATGAGCTCTTTGCTTAGGGACAAGAAAAGGTTTGGCTTGGGGGAGTTTGATATGTCTATTTTATATAGTGTTTTACCCTCGTCCCTTGGTCATAATTAGTAGTGTTTTTGGCTCTTTCGGGCCACTTTTATTACTAATATGTGTTTTCTAGTGTTTTCGTAGTTTTGGTTGAGTTTTGCAGGGAATTGCACCTTTGGAGCGTTTTCCCGGGATTTTTATGAAGCAACTACGAGCATTGGAAGAAAACGACCACTTATGGAGCCCAAGGCCGGTTTGAGCCATCGAGCCGGTGATTAAGGGCTCGGTTATTTGGATCACGAGGCAATTGGACCATGTATTCGAGAACCGAGAGGAAATATGGATTGGGCCGAGAAATCTAGCCCAATCGAAGTCCAAAACCTTGAAGATAAAGACCGGGCCCGATCGGGCAAGAAATCGCCCGATCGGGCGGATGCGCATGGGAGTGCTATCAAGGAAAGGCGCGCCCGATCGGGTGAGCTGCTAGCTCGATCGGGCGCGGCACTTTAGGCTGGGCAATGAGAAAAAGGCGGGCTCGATCGGGCGCGTGTTTTTCTAGAACCTGATTAAGTTTAGTTAATTCTTGTTTTAGGAGAAGTATATATTCGTTTTGTACGGATTAATTACGTATCTTCCTTCTCTTAGACTTTCTCTCTCTACTTAGTATTTTTCTCTCTCTTAAATTCTCTCTAACTCTTGTTCTTAATTCCTTCATTAATTCCAGATTTAGTTTGGTACAATTTCTTCCCTTTTTAATTTCAGCTATTTTAATTATTTTCTTGTTTATGTTTTTAATTATTCATTTGATTGGATTAGTTATGATGATTAGTGAGTAGTTTAATTCTAGGGTTTATGGGGATCCATAATTAATATGAAGGGATAGTTTGTTATTATTGATTATTGATATTGCATGATAATTTCTTATTGAATTGTTTTAATTCTTTGCAATTAGATTATGAATCGAGCAGATGTAATTTGATTGTGAATGTTTAGCAATATTGAATTGATGAATCGAGCAGATGTTAATTTAATATTAAAGGCTATTTTTAATAGGAACTTAGGTCTAATAAATTGTGAGAGCCTGTTAGATCCATGTTGGTTAATAAATTGCGAGAGCATGTTAATCATGTTATTGATGCATTGTTAATTATTAATTGCTTCGTTCTATCCCGGAATATTAATTATTGGTGAACCTGTGACCCTAGGTTTCCTTATTATTGACTCTTTTCTCCCTAAACTTATTCTTCGTAGTATAGAATTCATATCTAAAATTATTGGTTACTTAGATAATTTAGATTATAATAATTAATTAGAATTAAAAAGACCTGTTTCCCTGTGGAGTTCGACCCTACTTCCCTATCTACTTTAGTTAGAGATTTAGGTAATTATTTTTTATTAGGGGATACGACTTTACCCTGTCACTTGTTGATCATTTAAAAAGGGGATATATGGCCCCTTTTATAGAGAAAAAATAAGGGTTGAAAAAATAAGATAAGATCCGAATTAAATTGGAATAAAACTCGATAGACTGCAGTTTTTGCGGTTTTTGTTTTTATCATATCTTTTGATCCAGAAATTGGAATAAGATGAATAAGATATATTTACAAAGATCTTGAAGTCTACTTTCTGGAATCAGATTAAAATATTTTATAGAATAAAAGATTTGGCCGAAATAGTGAGACAGTGTCAGTTTTGGATAGAGTTTGATATTTTATTCATATCTTTTCCGTTATAGCTCGGAATTGATATTATAATATATCATTGGAAAAATAATTTCAAGAGATATCCAACCATATAAAATTTGGATAAAAAAATATGAGGCACAAAAATAATATCTGTCTATCTTTGAACGTCTTTCAATTTGAATAGAATTAGAATTTTCAAAAAGAAAAGTTTTATTCAATTACAAACTTTTAAATCTTATCTTTTCAAAAAGGATAATTAAGATCTTTTAGAAATTTATAGAATCTTCTAATTAATCCTAATTGTTTTAGTAATAGGATTAAATCCTTTGGACCCTCCACATGATCATTGGGTTGTAGGTAAGGTGGGCTTAGGTTTGGTTTGGGCACAGCTTAATATTTTGGCCATAACTTATTCGTTATAACTCGGATTTGGGCTTATAATATATCATTGGAAATATCTTTTGAAGCCCCATCCAAATATTCAATAATTGGACCCAGATTATGGACCACAATAAACTGGACTAAACGTTTTTTTATAAAAAGGACACGAAATGAATGATTTTAAAGGACACGAAATGAATTATTTTGGGTTTAAAGGCACGAAAAGAGGAAAATAAGTTATGGTTTGGGAAAATGGGCTAGAATTTGGGTTGGTTTATGAAATTGAAATATGGATTTAAGAACTCCAAGATTAAATACTCAACCCGACCAATAATGGCGGTGAAAGGTTGTTCATCATCGGGTTTGGTGTTGGGGAGACATTTTTAAGTGTCTACACAAGTACAAATTCCTTTCAAAATGTATAAAAGGCGTGATCAAGCAATAATAATAATATCAAGCAACATAATAATAATAATCATCATCATCTTAATAAAGCATTTAAATAATTACAAGATCCTAGGCATGATACTAACAAGATTAATAACAAATTCTAGCATGTCACTAAACATTAAAGGTCAAATATTTATCCCTAACATTATGCTAGCATGATAGAAGGAAAGAATAGGAAACATCACATAGAAACATACATGATATTAGAAATCTTAATTATTACCCAAAACATGATACTAGGAAGCAATAAAGGCATCCTAACATGATACTAGGAATTAAAATAATCAAAGCATGATTTCTATAACAAAATAATAACAATTAAATTACTTACTTGGATGCCTCGTATCTCTTTCTAATAACAAAATACACACGTTAGTAACTTCAGGGAAAATATTAAATCAAACAATTAAATTAAATAATTGAAATAGAGATTTGGGACCAAACCCTCAGAAATTATCAACCTTTCACGTCTAGGGAGAAGACAACTTTGAACTTGGCTAGGTGTGTCTATAACTAATGTATGTAGAATTTTATAAAGGGGAGGGTTTAGAAAAAGAATAGAGAGAGAATAAGCTTCTAGCTTTTAGAGAGAGAATAGAATAGAATTAGATGATTGTGAATTGTTGATGAATGGTGATGATTAAAACGGGGGTCTAAGACCCTATTTATAGAAAAATAGTCTGGAAACTGATCGAAAAGAAATCGAGTCCCATTCGGAATAAAAAACCTCATGTCGCGAACGACAGGAGTTAGCGCCATAAACAGACTCTGTTGTTTGGCGCTAATTAAAAGATAAAACGCGCTTTGTACGAAATCGTTTTCCTAATATAATTAAGTAATTAGAATCCGTATTAAACAATTTTAGGATTAGATTTATCATAAATCACTTATTTTATTCCAAATAACACTCTTTAAAATAATAATTTTTAATCCTAATTCCATTAAAATTTACAGAACCTTCTAGATTATTTTTGAAGATTAAAATCAATCCTAATAACTTGAGGAATAATAATTAATAGGACCTCCTATAGATCATTGGGCCGCATATAAAATTCATTTCAGACCCAATTTAGTATTTTGGCCATAACTTCCTTATTATTCATTGGAATTGGGCTTATAATATATCGTTGGAAAGCTCTTTTTGAGCCCAATACAACTACAATATTATTGAACCCTTATCATGGACTTAACTAAATTGGATTGGATATTGTCATAAATAGATTATAAAAAGAAACATTTTTAAAAACAGAAAGATAGATATTTTAATAAAAACAACCACATCACTAGACTTTTCACACTTTTACTTCATTCGATAATCAAATGACGTGAAAGGTATTCATCACTGGGTTTGGTTTTGGGGAGACACATTTGGGTGTCTACAGAAGCCCCCACTTTGAATGAGTTTGGAGAAACGCAAGTTTCGAAAACAAAAGTCAAAGTAGCGATAGGGACGGAGAATGATTCAAAGCATTCTGTGACCCTAAATCATTCTTGTAATGCTGATACCTGCAAACTAGTGTTAGTTAAACCAGATAAAAGAGTTATGAAACGCGTATCTTGCACCGTCGAGCACACGCCTCTAGGGTAACCGATTTTTATTGCTACATTTTTGTGACGACCTCCACAGTGCCTTGTGAACGCCATCGTTGAAGACTGTTGCTTATAACAATCTTCAACTTCTTATGTCAATCCTCCATATCCTAGGGAATATCGTCGAAGTTGACTACTTGTAGCCATCTTTAGTTTCGCTGCTATTGATGTTGTGGTCGCGCTTCACTGTTGTTGATGTTCATTCGTCTCTGAACAAAAGAGATTCTTCCTTTTTTAAGAATGTTCACTCGAATCTGAACAATGGAGCTTCGATAGAATGCCCACGCGTCTTTGAACAAAAGAGCTTTGAAAGAAATTTCAACACGTCTCTGAACAAAGAGCTTTGAATGATATGCCCACGCGTCTCTGAGTGAAAGAGCTTCATGATATGTCCACGCGTCTTTGAACAAAGATCTTTGATAGGATTCCCACGCATCTCTAAGTAAAATAGATTCATGATATGTCCACGCGTCTCTGAACAAAGAGCTTTGATAGGAAGCCCACGTGTCCCTGAGCAAAAGAGCTTGATAGGAATGTCCACACGTCTCTAAACAATGGAGCTTTGATGATACTTGAATGTTTGTTGAGATTGTTTGGTTGGTTGTGAACAGGATCTTTGCTGAATGATTGTATCCTGTAAAAATCAAAAGATTGCTAAAAGAGTTTGCTGGTGTTTTTCTTAGGGTTGACCTAAGGCTTGACTGATTGCGTTGAATCAAGGTGCTTTGACTGACTTGATACAACATGACTCGTGTGTGCATTGTATTGTGATGTTCTTGACTTAAAAAAAGTAAAACATTTCCGTCATTTTTGTGGAGGGTACCGACTTTCTTCTGATAAAGAAAGACACAAAAAGGAAAAATGAAGTATTGGATGGTATGTTGAATGAGCTTAGTCAAGTGTATGCTTCGACTTTGTATCCGAGGGTTTGAAGATTGTAACATCCTAGGCTATCTCAGTTGTTGATTTTAGATGGAAGTATTCAGGAAACTTAGGCACGCGGCTAAGCACTTGCCACCATTGTTATAGATGTATCCTAGGGTGGCACAATGATTTATGTGATGATGAGTGATGAATGACTCTATGATGACAAGGCATGCTTCAACATCATGTTAAAATTTCATGACAAAAGGTTCCTAAGGGGAGGATTATTTGTCTATATATCTATGATGTGTGTGAAAGTGACACTAAAGCTACGCTGCAAAAGGCTAAGTGTATGGAAAAATATATATATTTTTTAAAAGAGTCAAATAATGGTGACTCTTAGGCTAGATAAGCTAATAATGTAGGGATCAAGCCCTAGGTCTAACTCTAAATAGATAGGGATTAGCATTGGAGATCCCTTGATATGATCAATTATGAATGTAAATATGAACGCATTTTTTATTACGGTCGCACCTCATTGTGAGGTTGCCTACATATCCGGTAGGAATCAGGCCGAACGTAGCTCTAGCGGAACCTTGACAAGTGTGTGTATACCTCAAAGAGGTCTTTTAAGGGTTGTAATGTGGTTAGGCTAAAGGTTAGAGAAGAAGAGGATAAAGGCTCAGGACCCTAGATAAGCCCCCAAGGTGTGCAACCTTGCTTTTGAAATCTTTATATTTTTATGCTTGGGGTTTTTCACTTTTGAACTCTTTTCTTTTGTTTAAGTTTTGCTCTCTCTTTTTTGCTTTTGCATTTTTTTATAAGTGTGGGCAATCCCGGTCATGCGATCTATCACTCACTTAACATTCATGTTTCTCAGGCACGGTACCGAGCACTCGATAAGAGACGCAATCCGAGACGTGTTCTTATGAAAGATATATTCATATCAAAGACATTGGAACACTTGCCCTTTTGTACACTTTTATATCATTTTTGCCTTTTGCTATTTTAATCTTTTGAATCACTCAAGCTTTTGAAATTGCATAAGTTGCACACCTTCCCAAGGTTAGATAGATGTGGGTTTAAGAAAGAAAGTTCTATCATTAGACGAGGCTCAAAGTGGCTCTCCAAAAAATGGTTTATATGTTCAAAAGGTAAAGGTGATATGATGTGCTACAAGGGTGCCTCTAATCATAAGTATACCTTGTGCTTAGTTCAACATGGATTTTTTTTTCTTTTTATTTTTTTTAATGTAGTGAAATGATCATATGTCAGAAAATAAATGCTTATTTTATTAAAAGGGAAAAAAAAGAAAAATCCTACAAAATAAAATCTAAGGAAAGGTTCCTATGCTAGACTTATTGGGGAAAGGAAGAATGAAAAAGAAATAGAAAGAGAGGTCATGAAATCTTGTCGTTGAAGCTCGTCTCGTGTCTTGTGCGTTATCATCACTCGGTCTTCTTGCCAGCTGGAGGGAATGGGAGTTTGTTTGCATCGATGAGGTCTTGAATGAGATTTTGATACTT
This sequence comes from Chenopodium album, assembly GCF_948465745.1. NCBI lineage: Eukaryota > Viridiplantae > Streptophyta > Magnoliopsida > Caryophyllales > Amaranthaceae > Chenopodium > Chenopodium album. The sequence continues at coordinate 57,692,356 of NC_137836.1, read as the reverse complement.
ATAACGTTGATTTGTAGTATGACCATTGCTTTGATGGTACTTGCAATACGAATCTGGATTCCATTCAGATGTTCTTCTTTCAGGAGGAGGATCTTACGTAGGTCCAATTGGTGTAATGAGTCCTTTATCAAGGAGTCGATCAAAGGCGATATTATAGCTTATTTCGATAAGGGTGAACTTCCTTTCTTGTTCTTTGGTCTTCAAAATCTTTTTATCAATGAAACTTCCATTCTGATAGGAAGAAACAAAAGAAGGGTTGTCGTTCTTCCTGCTCTTGCCACCATTGCAATAGATTTTGACCTTCTTGTTGCTCGGAGGAACACGAAGGTAATTTGAATCAATGAGGTCTCTAATATTTGGTGGTGTGACCATGGGCTCTCTAATATTTGCAATAAAAGTTTGGATCCCAGCTAGGAAGTCGTTTCTCATGTGGTGGGTCTTGGATTGGACCAATGGGATAGATAAGGTTTCGACCGTGAAAATAGTCAAAAGCTTCATTATAAGTCATTCCTATTGGTGTATATTCTTCGATGGTCCGTTTTGCCTATGGCTTAGGAGCATTGAGTTCTTCATTAAATCCTTGGTGAGAATTTTATTTGATAACCCTTACCTGAGTTGTCAGTCCTTCTACCACGTTCAAGAGCATGGCAATGACATCTTGTAGTTTTTGAATGTCTTCTCTTATACTTGACAAATTTTCCTTGGTATCATCTAAGAAAACCCCATCATCTTCCTCAATCATTGTCACTTCATCAATAGAGGTTATATAGACTGTCACGATCATGGGATCTCCTATGGGTGTGATAAGGAGCGAAGGATTGAAGGATATTTGATCTTCTGCAATGGATAGAATTTCGGAAGTATTATTGTTATTGATCAAGTCTTGTATAGCTTCTTTGAGTTTCCAACATTCCCTAGTGTCGTGACCCTTTCCTTGGTGATATTTGTAGTGTTTATTAGGATCCCACTTAGGTAGCTTGGATTCTAAAACTGGATCTTTGATAGGTCATATGGGCATAACTAGTCCTTTGTGGTGTAGCTTTTCGAAGGCTGTCTCGTAACTCATACCAAGTGGAGTGAACACTCTTTTCGACCTTTAGATTCGTTGTTTAGAGGTGTTTGTAGCGTGCACTTCATAGTCTTCATTAGTGGGTGAGGAAGAAAAATGATGGTCGTTCTTCTTTCCTTTCGCACTATCAACTTTCAAAAGATCGTCTTCGATGTCAATGCCTATATCATAGACAGCCTTGAAATTATTCAAGTTATGTTGATATTTCAAGTGCTTTGAATACTCTTCTTGAAGGTTCTTGATGAACATCCTTACAGACTCTTTTTTAGTAGGAACATCAGCCATATTAGCTAAAGTTTCCTTCCACTTGTTGAAGAAAGAGGTGAACCCTTTGTTTTCCTTTTGCTTTAGCATCTCAAGTTGTTTATGGTAAGTTTCAACTTGAATGTTGCACTTATATCTATTAATGAAAGTTTTTATTATTCCATCCCAAGTAGAGGTATTCTCTTTATCAAGAGAAAATAACCAATGTTGACAAACGATTTCTAGAGATAGTGAGAACAAAGAGTGGAAAATATTCCTATCAATCCCCTTAATGTTCATTATAGTTTCAAAAGCCCTTAAGTGAAAATAAGGATTGTCAGTAGGCTTAAACTTAGGGATGTCATTGGCATTGAACTTCTGCGGAAGAAGCACATTATCCACTAAGACCCCTTGTGAGCTAATGCCCTAGAACCTATAGTCATTGGAGAGTTTGCTCAAGATTTCTTGCATGAGATCCATTTGTTATTGCTTCACAGGGTCATTAATTTGAAGAGCCATAGCCTTCATCATTTTAGTCATGTTAGCCACGTCCTTCCTAAGTTCGTTGACTTCTTTCTGAGACGCCATTATCTTCTTAGTTTTTCTCTTTTGTCAAATTTGTTTATCAAAAAGTTGTACTCGAACGAGGTGTTGTCCTTGATTGATCTCCCTTCTCTCCTTGAACAAATGTTGTGGAAAGGGAAATTAGGGGTAAATTTTATTTTTGACTTAAGCTCTATTCAACATGCAATCAATGAGAAGAGATCCTGGAAGAAAAAGAAGAATGATATGTGTGAAAAAAAATGATGTTGATAGATAAATATGGGAGAATTAGGAATAGAGTAGGCCCCCAACTCAAATGACGGAAAGGAAGACTCATGCATGAACCTAAGACATGGTCATAGTGACATGTACACAAAGTGTGTGCTAAGACTAGTGAGTGTAAGTGACATGTTTGACTCGTGCCATGACCATGTGACTATGTGCTTAGACTCAATTAAGGACTAAACATGACTACTGTCATTGATAAACTAGTTAAACCGATTAAGTAAACTGATTAATTAGACTCGTCGTGAAGACTCGAGCATGAAACTAGACTGTCGCTGGAGCAAAAAGACTGTCGCCACATGCTAAAGACCAGCGCCATACGACAACATTGTCGCCACGCGCTAAACACCAGCACGTGGCGCCATAGTCCAAACCTTTGTGCTATTTTTGGAACATTTGTCTGTGACTGTTTTCGGTATTTTACTCTAAAGGGATAAGCCTAAAGTCGTACTAAGTCAAGTTTAATCAATTTATTTAAACTTTAATTATTTATATTAATTAATTAATTAATTAATTAAGAAAAGTCCTTTTGTGCTTGGTTAGTTTATTTAAGCATATTTATAATTACAAGTTAAACCAAACGATTAGTTTAATCACATGTAGTTTATGCACAAGCAAGTAATGCACAAGTAGTCAAGTAAGCACAATATGATGCAATGAGTTTGCAACCTAACCATGGCTCTAGTTCTCTACAGTTTAAGATATGGGTTAGTAAAAAAGGGTCCATGGTTATGAGTCCAGATGCATCGCGCGAAAGACTTACCTTTGGAGGGTTGGCGCGAGTGGATGGGACCCCACGAGTTAAACTCGCTTCCATGGTTTGGTGAATTCAACAAACTCGGATGTACCCTTTGTTGCCAGGAGCGTTTGATTGGGTAGATGGAGCATGAATTCCCAGAGGGTTATGGCCATATGTAGAACACATATGGGTTAAGAAAAAGGGAAAAACTCAATCAGGAAGTAAAATCGAGCAAACAATACTAGAAGTGGTCGAAATAAAAAGGTAGATTTCTAGCTCGGTATTGGAAGAACTCGGTGCCAGACTATGGCTCTGTCGCCAGACGACAATTACTGTCGCCAGGCGAGTTTTCTCAGCGCTAGTTCCTACATGCCTCAGCAGCTTTCTATTCTTGAATTTTCCAGTTTTTTGCAGCCTTATTTCGATTCTAGTTGTTAAATATATTTTTCCTAATTTCTTACGTGTAAAAATCCTATATTTTTGACGCATTATGAATGGTCTTTCCAATGCGGACCTTTTTTATGCTTACGCCAATAATGTTAATCAAAATTACGGACATGAAATACTTAAAATTTTTCGATTCTTATCCAATCATTCTAAATTATTGCCAAAATAAATTTTAGGAATTAAAATAGGATTCCTCCCCAGTGGAGTCGCCAAAAAACTGTAGGGAATATTTCAAGCATCCCACACTTGAGCCACACTGTGATCATACACTTAAGCATGGTGGCGTCCAAAGGGAAGGAAGCTAGAGTAAAAGAGTCGCCAACAAGTTTTAGGAACTTGTAAACCGTTCACAGGGTGAAGGTTACTCCCCTTCACGATCCATGAGTTCGCTAACTCCATAGTGATCTGGAACCATGATTGGATCGGGGATGAAGGTACAAATCCAACCTAAAAGAGATTGAACCTACCCTAAAAATAGGCCTCTACTTTATTCTTCTCATATTCATGTGCGCTTTCTGACTAACATACAATCAATATATTAATCCTAAACTTGTTTAATCTATGTTGGTTGAATATTAATGCACAAACAAATCTATTATTGGCGATCACTTAAATTATAATCATATTAGCCTAAACAAGATTATTAATTATCTTATTAAGCACGATTACAAGTACAAATTCCTTTAAAAATGCATAAAAGGCGTGATCAAGCAACAACAACAACAACAACAACAATAATAATAATAATAATAATAATAATAATAATAATAATAATAATAATAATAATAATAATAATAATAATAATAGTAATAATAATAATAATAATAATAATAATAATAATAATAATAATAATAATAATAATAATAATAATAATAATAATAATAATAATATCAAGCAACATAATAATAATAAATCATCATCATAATATCAAAAAAGCATTTAAATAATAGCAAGATCCTAGGCATGATACTAACAAGATTAATAACAAATCCTAGCATGTCACTAAACATTAAAGGTCAAATCTTTATCCCTAACATGATACTAGCATGATAGAAGGAAAGAATAGAAAGCATCCCAAAGAAACATACATGATATTAGAAATCTTAGTTATTACCCAAAACATGATACTAGGAAGTAATAAAGGCATCCTAACATGATCTTAGGAATTAAAATAATTAAAGCATGATTTCTATAACAAAATAATAACAATTAAATTACTTACTTGGATGCCTCGTATCTCTTTCTAATAACAAAATACACAAGTTAGTAACTTCAAGGAAAATATTAAATCAAACAATTAAATTAAATAATTGAAATAGAGATTTGGGACCAAACCCTCAGAAATTATCAACCTTTTACGTTTAGGGCGAAGGCAACTTTGAACTTGGCTAAGTGTGTCTAGAACTAATGTATGCGAAATTTTGTAAAGGGGAGGGTTTAGAAAAAGAATAGAGGGAGAATAAGCTTCTAGCTTTTAGAGAGAGAATAGAACATAATTAGATGATAGTGAATTGTTGATGAATGTTGATGATTAAAAATGGGGGTCTAGGACCCAATTTATAGAAAAATAGTCCGGAAACCGATCGAAAAGAAATCGAGTCCCATTTGGAATAAAAAACCTCCTGTCGCAAATGATATGTTCAATTTATATAGTGTTTTACCCCCGTCCCATGGTCATAATTAGTGGTGTTTTTGGCCCTTTAGAGCCACTTTTATTACTAATTTGTGTTTTCTAGTGTTTTCGTAGCTTTGCTTGAGTTTTGTAGGAAATTGCACATTTGGAGCGTTTTTCGGGTTTTTCATGAAGCAACTACGAGCATTAGGAGGACACGACTGTGTTTGAAGCCTAGGACCGGTCGAGAGCCAGTGATTAAGGGCTCGGTATATGATACCGGGGCATGTGGATCGAGTATTCAAGACCCGAAGAGGAAATCCGGATTGGGCCGAAGAATCGAGCCCAATCGAAGTCCAAGTCTCGAAGAAGAAGCCAGGCCCGATCAGGCAAGCTTGCACCCGATCGGGCAGGCGCACACAATGCAGAAGCAGCGAAAAGGCGCGCCCGATCAGGTGAGCGTAGGCTCGATCGTGCGCGGCGCACCTGGAAGGGCGAAGGAAAAAAAGGCGGGCCCGATCGGGCGCGTGTTTTTTAGAGGACCTGATTAGTTTTCGATTAGGATTTGTTTTAGGGATGTTTTAAGTACGATTTTTGTACGTAATTTTGATTACCTTTTCTCTTCTGAGATTTTCTCTCTCTACTTAGAATATTTTCTCTCTCTTAAATTCTCTCAACTATTGTTCTTAACTTCATTCCTTAATCCAGATTTCTTCTGGTAACAATTTCTTCTCTTTTAATTTTAGTTATTTTATTTAATTCTTTCATTATGTCTTGCTTTATTGATTTGATTAGTTTAGATTTAAATATGCTTGAGTAGTTTTATTTCTAGGGTTTATGGGGATCTAATAAATAATATGAAGGGGTAATTTTTGATTGTTGATTATCAATGCTTGATTAATTTCCTATTGATTGATTTAATGCTATGCAATTAGGTTTGGCCAGATTTAATTGTATGAGTTTAGCAATATTAATTCAAGATTCGACATATGAGAATTGATGTTTAGGTTTAGTTTCAATAGGCGGACTAATTTATAAATTGTTAAGTCGAGATTCGAACGATGAGATTTAATACCGGTAAATTAACTATGTGATTATAATACGTAGCGAAAGCCCTTTATAATCTGATTGATTGATGCTTGATGATTGCTTATTATGATTTGCCCTGGAATATTGTTTATTAGTGAACCTATGCCCTAGGTTTCCCTTCATTGATTTATACCCTTTTTATTCCCTTCCAACTCTTACTTTTAGTATTTAATTACCTTTTTACAACAAATTGTTACTTGATAATTTAGATTGCATTTAATTAATTAGGAGTAAATTGACTTGTTTCCCTGTGGCTCGACCCTTCTTCCCTATCTACATAGTTAGTGGATTTAGGTTTTATTTTTGATTAGGTGAATACGACTTGAGCCTGTCAAATTTTGGCGCCGTTGCCGGGGAAACAGTTTTATTTTTATTTTCTAATTTTTTTTTTTAGTCTAGATTATCTCCTCTTGTCTCAGAGAACGTTAGTTCTTTGAGGCAATTCTCATATTTGTCTTTTAGTTCCTTGTTTATGCCCAGGTGTTCCAGATCAGGTTACATTCCATTCGATCCTGAGATCGAGCGCTCGTTCCATAGGCAAAGGAACCTTTATAGACAAATTTTGGCGGGTTATGAGGAAGACAACAATCGAAGAGACCCTCCCTCTGATTCTAGCGACGCAGAAATTCATTCAGATTCAGAATCAGAGATGACGGCCCAAAAGAAGCTCAGCGACTACTTGCAGCCGAAGCTCACAGATTTCCCGCACCTTACTCCCACTCCGGCTCTAGATGGAGTTCAATTTGAGATCAAGCCCCATTTTATCACTATGATAGAGAGGAAGCAATTCAGTGGAGCTAAGGGTGAAGATCCTAATCTTCACATTGCAGATTTCTGTCAGTATTGCAACACCATTAGACAAGCCGGGGTCACGCAGGACCAAATCAGGGAGATTCTTTTTCCCTTTTCATTATGTGGCAAAGCTAAATTATGGTTTAATGGTTTGAATAGAACTGCACTTGGTATTACTGACTGGGAAACTCTTGCTTTGAATTTCTATAATAAATATTATCCTGTAGAGAGAACAGCGGTACTAAGGAGTGCTATTCAGAACTTCGCTCAAGAGGCCGATGAAACGCTATATGAGGCTTAGGAGAGGTTCAAGGATCTACAGAGGGAATGCCCCCACCACAATCTAGCACAATGGCAATTGATCCAAGCTTTCTACAATGGACTTGGAAATTCATCTAGATCAGTTCTAGATTCTGCAGCTAGTGGGAGATTCATGAATTTAAATGTGGACGATGCAGGACAGGTTATCGAAGATATGGCAATACACAATTCCAAATACAGGAATCCGAGAGGGTTTGCAAATAAAGGAAAACATAATGTCGATTATGTATCCTTTTTGCAAGCTCAATCAACGTCTATTTGTCAAAAATTAGATAATCTTACTACCACTCCTAACTCTGTAGCTAATGTTTCTGTTGTTGCTAACAATGAAGCTTTTTGTGAAAATTGTGGAATTGTAGGGCATTGGGAGCAAGATTGTAGGAGTTCCATGGAACAAGTTAATGCCTTCCAAACCTATAGGCAGAATAACCCATATTCCAACTCTTATAATCCTGGTTACCAGAACCATCCATATCTTTCGTACCGGAGTGCCAATGTACAAAACCCTCCACCTCCACAACAACCACAACAGCACCCCCACCACAGCAAAAATATTACCATCCAAATTCCGGCTAGAAAAGCCAAGCAAAACTCTCATCATCTTCTGACCCTGCCGTGACAGAAATTAGAGCAATGCTTACTAATATGCAAAAGCATATGGAGAGTAGGGATGCGCAAATTGATTCTATTTTAGCCCACAATAAAATCATGGATAATCAAATTGCACAACTTTCATCTACCCTACAATCCCGTCAGCAGGGAGCTCTACCATCACAACCTATCCATCCTACAGATCATGAAAATGCAATCACTCTAAAGAGTGGTTCGCATTATGATGGACCTCCTATGCCAAAGGAAGATGAACCAGTTCCTGATCTAGATTCCTCTATACCAAATGCTAATCCTGCTAACCCTGCAGGCTACAAACAGATAGTAACCCTTCTAATGTTTCTTTGCAAGGTAAATCTCAGGATAAGGGAGGAGATGTGCAGAGCCCGATTATCAAACTATCGTTCCCTAATAGACAATTGAAGAGTAAGTTTGATAAACAATTTGGTAAAGTCTTAGAGGTTGTGAAAAACCTGCAGGTAACAGTTCCTTTCACTGATTTAATCACTCAGGTTCCTGCATGTGCTAAATTTATGAAAGACATTTTGACTAGGAAAAAGGCCTTTAATGAGGTAGAAACTGTAGCTTTCACAGAGGAGTGTAGCGCCTTATTGCAAAATAAATCCCCTCCTAAATTAAAGAATCCCGGTAGTTTTTCTATCCCTTGTCATATAGGGAATGTTTTTATTGATAATGCTTTGTGTGATTTGGGTGCTAGTGTTAGATTTATGCCATCGTCTGTCTGTGCTAAACTTAATATGGGAGAATTAAAAGTTATTAATATCACTTTGCAAATGGCAGATCGTTATGTAAAATACCCCCTAGGTATTTTAGAGGATGTCCCTGTCAGAGTTGGTAAATTTTTTATTCCTGCTGATTTTGTTGTTTTAAACATGGCAGAGGATACACAAATACCCATTATATTAGGTAGGCCTTTCCTCCATACTGCAGGAGCCATTATTGATGTGAAAAAGGGTAAACTAACCCTTTCTGTTGGTGATGATAATGTTACTTTTAATTTAGGGAAAGTTTTGAAAGGGCTTAAGCTAGAGGAAAATTGTTGTTATATTGATATAATTGATATAATGAACGATATTTGTGATGATAGCTTGCCACAGGTTCTTGCAAGGGATCCCCTAGAGGAAATTCTTTGTGGGAATTTATCTGCAGATAATGCAAGCGTCTGGGCTAATGAAGTACAAGATATTGAAAGAGCTCTTTCCCTAAAAGAGTTAGACCCCAAGGAAACAATGAAGGTAGTAAATTTAGTTCAGGCATCGAAACATGCAGAGGTCAAGAAACCTGAACTAAAACCTCTCCCTTCTCATTTAAAATATATTTTTCTGGATGAACAGGAACTATACCCCGTGATCATCAGTACTACAATTAATGACCTACAAACTTCCCAACTTCTAGGGGTTCTTCAAACCCATAAGAAAGCCATTGGGTACAGTATTGATGATCTCAAGGGTATAAGCACTGATTTTTGTATGCACAGGATACATCTAGAGGATAACTATAAGCCCTGCATTCAACCCCAAAGAAGATTAAATCCTAACATGCAGGAAGTAGTCAAGAAAGAGGTTATGAAATTACTTGATGTAGGTATTATCTATCCTATTTCTGACTCTAAGTGGGTAAGTCCTGTGCAGGTATTGCCTAAAAAAGGTGGGATGACTGTGATCACTAATGAAAAAAATGAATTATTTCCCACTAGAACTGTAACAGGGTGGCGTATGTGTATTGATTATCGTAGACTGAATATCGCCACTAAAAAGGACCACTTCCCCCTCCCCTTTATAGATCAAATGCTTGAGAGGTTAGCTAACCATAAGTTCTTTTGCTATTTGGATGGGTATTCGGGATTTTTCCAAATTCCGATTCACCTTGAAGATCAGGAAAATACAACCTTTACATGCCCTTATGGAACTTTTGTATATCATAGAATGCCCTTTGGTTTATGTAATGCTCCCGTTACCTTTCAACGTTGTATGATGAGCATCTTTTCTGATTTCATAGTGTCTATTATGGAAGTCTTTATGGATGATTTTAGCGTGTATGGTTCTTCATTTGATTCATGTCTAATTAATCTCGCTAAAATTTTAAAACGATGTGAAGAATGCAACTTAGTTCTAAACTGGGAGAAATGTCACTTTATGGTGACAAAGGGAGTAGTTCTAAGTCACATTGTATCTGACAAGGGCATACAAGTTGACAAAGCTAAGATTTAAGTGATTGAGCAATTACCTCCCCCGGTTAATGTTAAGGGAGTTAGAAGTTTTTTGGATCATGCGGGGTTCTATCGTCGCTTTATCAAAGATTTTTCTAAAATTGCTAAACCATTGAATTTATTTTTACTGACGAGTGTCTTGCGGCTTTTAACAAGATTAAGCAGGCTTTGATATCGACACCCATTATATGTGCTCCCGATTGGAATCACTCTTTCGAGATCACGTGTGATGCAAGTGACTTTGTACTAGGAGCCGTGCTCGGACAAAGAAAGGACAAAGTTTTGCATGCTATTTATTATGCAAGCAAAACTTTGGATGAAGCCCAAGTCAACTATGCCACTACGGAGAAGGAGTTTCTTGCTGTTATATATGCTTTAGAAAAATTTAGATTATATCTTGTTGGTTTTAAAGTCATTGTTTAAACTGACCATGCAGCGTTGAAGTACTTGATAGCTAAGGCAGAATCAAAGCCAAGGCTACTCCAATGGGTTCTTTTTCTCCAAGATTTTAATATCAAAATAAAAGATAAAAAGGGAGCAGAGAACGTAGTGGCAGACCACTTGTCTCGTATCAGGTATGATGAGGGTAAGGATTCTCTTCCTATAGATGATTCTTTCCCTGATGACAATCTATATGCAGTCGTAGAGCACCACCCATGGTATGTCGACTTTGCTAATTATTTAGTGGGTGGTACTCTACCTCCTGACTTGTCCTGCCAACAAAAAAAGAAATTCCTTTCAGATGTTAAACATTATTTTTGGGATGATCCTTTTTTGTTTCGTGAGTGTGCAGATGGATTATTTCGCAGGTGTGTTCCTGAATGGGAAGTCCACGGTGTGCTTATTAGTTGCCACACCTCACCATATGGAGGACATCATGGCCCCACTAAAATGGTGGCCAAGATTAATGAGTCGGGTTTTTATTGGCCTACAATGTTTAAGGATGCTAACACTTTTGTGTAGGCTTGTGACTCTTGCCAGAGGACTGGCAACATCTCGCGGCGGCATGAGACGCCTCAAACCGGAATTTTAGAAGTTGAAATTTTTTATGTTTGGGGTGTTGATTACATGGGACCGTTCCCTTCTTCAAAAGGGAACCGCTATATACTTGTTGCCGTCGACTATGTATCCAAGTGGGTTGAAGCCATCGCTACTCTTACTAATGATGCCAAGGTGGTCCATAGACTTTTTAAGAAGACTATCTTTCCAAGATTGGGCGTGCCTAGAGCGATAATCAGTGACGGAGGATCTCACTTTCATGAGCGGAAGTTAGACACCCTCCTCAAAAAGTATGGTGTCTACTGTTTAGGGTAATTTTACCCCGCCACGTGGTCCAATCAGAGGATGACACGTGTCAGCCTCAGGATGGCCCAAAGTGGACCAATCCCTGCTTGACACGTGTCACTCCAGAAATAAAGGGAAAATGGCGGCCTTCAGGCCCAAATCCCGAGGACGCCGCAAAACGGCGCAGCCCACCAATGATTAGGGTTCCGTAACCTAATCAGGGGCACAATTTCCAAAGACCCTATAAATAGGGAGATGTCCCTCATTTTGAGGGCACGTTTTACCATTTATTACACATTCACTCTTTGATAGAGACATCCTGAGCTTGGAATCCGAGCAGATCCCTACCTAAATTTTCGCACCTTTTTCTCCCTTCAAGTTTCTAACTTGTGCGTCGGAGGCGGAGCACCACCCAACTGGTGTCTTCGTTTGTTTTGCAGGTACAGCTCACCCCGGATCAGTCTTCGTGTCGTAACTCTCCCGAGGGACAAAAACACCCAAAACATTTGGCGCCGTCTGTGGGGAGAGTACCTCGAAGATGGTTCAAGAGTCTGTACCCCCTAACCGTCTGGGTGAAGACCCAGAAGTTTTTACAGACCATGAGGAGGATGAAGACCCTCAGGTCGAAGCCTTTACAGCCGAAGATGGCTCTCTCATAACCAAACGCATCCGGCCCAGAGATACTCTGGAGCGGGGTGCCTCCCAGGCGGGTCCAAGTCGACCCTCTGGGCAGCCGGAAGGGGAAACCCAAACGGCCGCTGGATCATCCCCTGTCACTCGAGACGAACTCATGAGATTCATGACGAGTTTCAAGGGTGAAATTAAAGAGCTGATCACCAAAAGCCGGGCTGGCCCAAGTAAAGGTCAGTCGGCGAAGAAGACTCCTCCAGAGAAGGGGAAGTCAGTCAGAGACCGGCAGCCCACTCCCCATCCAAAGGAGAAGGCAGCCGGGACCATTGATTGGTCAAAAATTCTCCTTCCTGGGAGGAACACCAATAACACTCGCCGGACCCAGCAGCCGGTGAGAAGTAAAAAATCAACGCTTGATGCCCGGGAAATCAGAAACCGGAGGAGAAACCAATCGTTGTCTGAGTCGGCTTCAACGTCGAACTTTCCAGACAGCTTCAACAACATTTCTGCAGGGAGTGCATCCTCCTTGCATGAGAGCCAGACAGGCGGTAATACCGTCCATTCTGGCCCTCACATGATTGGAGATGTACCGTATGTGCCTACTCAGGCTTACGGACAGTATCCCCCTCATTTCATGCAGCCGGCCTTCTTTGGAGGTCAGGCGGCATACCCAAATGTCCAGCCACTGGACTAGCAGCTTCGTCTGCTGCGCCTGGGTGAACAGCCTTCTGCGTTCACTCGGGAGATAACCGAGGCGGCTCAGCCGGCCAAGGTTAAGAACGTGTTGGTTGGTACCTATGATGGTACCACCAATCCGGAAGACCACCTCATGGCATACCCCAACCTCATGTATCTGCAGGGGTTGGATGATGCCACTTGGTGTCGGTGCTTCCCGGCTACATTGAAGGGCATTGCCCAGCAATGGTTTGGCAATTTGCCTGCCGGGTCCATCGATAGCTTCAGGAAGCTCGCCTTCCTGTTTGCTTCCAACTTCTCAATGAACATCCCTGCTAAGAAAACAAGCCTTGATTTGAGCACTGTTAAGCAGGGGGAGAGAGAAGGGCTGCGCTTATATGTCAGGCGGTTCAATCTGATAAAAATTCAGATTTAAGGATTGTCTGACGAGGTAGCTTTTACAGACTTTTTCAAAGGTCTGAGAGACGGGTCGACCTTTAAGTTTGACCTAGTCAGAAAAGGGGCTTTCACCTTACAGGCGGCCCTGAGGGAGGCGGAAAGCTACATCCAAGCTACCGACCTCTGCTCGCCTGGTAACCAGTCGGACTCCAAAAAGTCCGACAAACAGAAAGACAACCGGTCTGCTCAGCCGGTCAAAAACAAAGAAGAGAGCAAGAAAAGAAAAGAAGTCTGGGCGGTTACTGACTCTGACCAGCCGTCCCAGAAGAAAAAGAAAGAGTTTAAACCGTACGTTCCCAAGTACGAGTTTAACAAAGACTGCAACTCCATCCTCATGGAGGTAAAGTACCGGTTGTCCATTGAGAAGCCGAATCCTATGAAGAGTTCTGTCCAGTCACGGAACAAAAATAAATTATGTCAGTTCCATGAGGAGGTCGGCCATGACACCAACGACTGCTTCAGTCTTCAGCGGGCGTTGGACCGTCTGGCTGATAAAGGGCTGTTGAAGTCCTACATTTCTAAGTCCCCAGCCGGGGCAAAAAAGAAAAACAAGGGTCAGTCCTCCAAGACAACCCCCCAGCCTGCTAGTAGTTCGGATACTGACAAGGAACCGGTCTACACTATAGCAGGCAGGTTCTCCTGTGGTGGCCCTACCATCCGGGGCACCAAGAGCCATCTTCAAAAGATGGACAAGGATGATGACGAGCAGGCGTCTGCAAGCACCTCCTTCCCAGACGTCTTGATTACTGAGAAGGATAGGGGCAGCGTCCGCCGCCCGCATGATGACCCGGTGGTCATTGAATGTAAGGTTGCCAACCAGCTGGTTGGACGGATCCTTATAGACACCGGCAGCTCATCAGACATCATCAGCCTCCGGTGCCTGCAAAAGCTGAAATACAATGTCAGCAGCATGCATCCGGTCACCCAGCCCTTGGTTGGTTTTGGGGGTGGGATGGTCTACCCAGCCGGTAGAATTGACTTACCCATCCGGCTGGGAGAGAAAGGCCAGGGACGACATATTGTCGTCAGATTCTTGGTCGTTGAGGAGTTGACCGCCTACAACATTATCCTTGGCCGGCCGACCCTCAACGTAGCCAAGGCAGTAATCATCCCATCTCTCATGCTCATCAAGTATGAGAGGGATGACGGCACTGTGGGTTCCCTGAATGGGGATCAGAAGACGGCCCGGGAGTGTTATCTCTCATCCGTCAGAGACACAGTGGCCCTAGACGGCTAGGAACCAATAGACCTTGACAATGTCAAGGATGCTGAGCCTGCGCCTGCCCCACCTGCAGCCGGGAAGAAAAGAAAGGCACCTCTGCTGGTGGAGGTGAAGAAAGAGAAAAAATAACAATCACTAGCCGGGGAACGGTCAGACGAGCTCCGTCCCCAACCGGTTGGCGAAAGCATTGATCTCGTTCTGGATGACAGTCGTCCAGAACGTACTGTTAAGGTTGGGATGGGTGCTCATGCTACCTTGGGTGCAAGCTTGCACCTTCTGCTAAAGGAATTCAAAGACATTTTTGCCTTTGAAGTGGAAGAGATGCCAGGCGTCAGCCCGGATCTTGCTGTCCACAAACTCGCCGTGGACCCCAAAAGAAGCCCATCCGGCAAATGAAAAGAAACCACGGCGAGGAAAGAAGTCAGGCGGCAGCTGCCAAAGTCAAAAAGCTGCTAGACGCCAGGTTCATCCGGCCTTGTAATTTTCCTGACTAGGTGGCCAATATGGTCCTTGTTAAGAAACCGAATGGGACCTGGCGCATGTGTGTTGATTACACAGACCTCAACAAGGCGTGCCAAAAGGACAGTTACCCGCTTCCAAAGATCGACAGTCTGGTCGACTCTACAGCCGGTCACGCCTTGATGAGCTTTATGGATGCCTACTCCGTCTTCCATCAGATACCCCTGTGGAAGAAAGATCAAGAGAAGACGGCCTTCGTCAATGATCAGGGGCTATTCTGTTATACTGTGATGTCGTTTGGCTTGAAAAATGCGCCTGCCACTTTCCAACGGATGATTAATACGGTCTTCATTAATCAGATTGGGAGGAATGTGGAGGCGTACATTGATGACATGATAGTCAAATCCAAGCTACAGACGGATCACCTTGCTGATCTCCGAGAAACATTCACCACCCTCAGGCGGCACAAGGTTATGTTAAATCCTAAGAAATGTGTCTTTGGTGTTGAGTCTGGGAAGTTTCTCGGATTCCTGATTGATCAAAGGGGGATAGAGGCTAACCCTGAAAAGATACAGGCGGTGATAGATATGAAGTCACCCCGTTCTTTCAAGGAAGTGCAGAGGCTCACCGGCTGTCTGGCTGCCTTGGGGAGATTCCTCAGTCGGTCAGGTGACAAGTGCCTCTACTTCTTCCAAGCAATCAGGAATAAAACCAGATTTGAATGGGGGGATGAGGCTGAGACGACATTTCAGAGGTTGAAAGAGCATTTACATTCTCTACCTAAGTTGGTCAGTCCTTTACCTAGGGAGACGTTGTACATGTACTTAGCCGTCTCAGATCATGCCCTCAGTGCCGTTCTCCTTGCTGAGCGAGACGGCGTGCAGTTCCCGGTTTACTTCATTAGCCATGTTCTTAAAAATGCTGAACTCCGGTATCCCATGGTTGAAAAATTTAGCCTTGCTCTGTATATGGCTTTCAAAAAATTGAAGCCCTACTTTCTGGCACACCCGGTGGTGATTTACACCGACCAGCCACTCAAGCGGCCAATGTCTACCTTGGACTCATCCGGGAGAATGTTGAAATGGGCTATTGAAATGCAAAGTCTTGAAATCACTTATGAACCAAGAAAGGCAGTGAAAGATCAGGCGTTTGCCGACTTCATTGTAGAAATGACCCGTCCGGTGGCTCCGGATAATCTTGATCAGGTTTGGAAAGTGTATGTAGACGGGAGCTCTACTAAGAACGGCTGTGGTGCAGGCGTAATTTACGAGTCTCCTGAAGGGGACAGATTTGAGTATGCACTACGCTTCAAATTTCAAGCCTCTAACAATGAGGCGGAATATGAAGCCCTGCTAGCCGGCATTCGCATGTGTAAGGCGGCAGGGGCCATGAAAATTGACGCCTTCTCTGATTCTCAATTGGTTGTTAGCCAGTATGAGGGAAGCTACGAGGCTACTCATCCGGCTATGATTAAATATCTTCAGGCAGTCAAAGAAGAGACCAAGGCACTTGAGGAATTCCGGCTGAATCAAGTACCTAGGTCTGAAAACAACTAGGCGGATGCGTTGTCAAAACTGGCATCTTCCGCCTGCCATGATACGCCTCGGTCAGTCTTCTGGGAAGTTCTTGAAAAGAGAAGCATCTATGAGGATCCCGTTGGAATTCTGGACTGAAGCTCTACCTGGATGGATGGCATCTGGGCCTATCTCTCAGATGGCACACTTCCTGATTCGCCACAGGAAGCAGCCGTCCTGAAAAAGCGAGCTGCAAGCTTCGAGTTGAAAAATGGAGAACTCTTCAAGGCGGGGTTTCTGAAGCCTTTGTTGAAGTGTGTCACCCCAGAAAAGGGGAAAGAAGTTCTCGAAGACTTGCACTCGGGATTCTGCGCCTCTCACATAGGCGGCAGGTCCCTAGCCGTCAGAGCCAGACGACATTATTTTTGGCCCACTCTTGAGGCAGACGCCAAGGAATTGGTGGAGAAATGTGACAAGTGCCAAAAATTTGGCAAACTCATTCACCGTCCGGCTACTGATCTGACGGCCATCCACAGCGCAATCCCATTTGCAAAATGGGGCATGGACATTCTAGGTCCTTACACGCCTGCTCCAGGCGGAAAGCGTTACATCTTGGTGGCTGTAGATTATTTCACCAAGTGGGTGGAAGCTGAGGCGGTTAAAAACATCAAGACCTCAGACGTAATTTCCTTCATTTGGAAGAACATTATCACCCGGTATGGGGTACCCATGTCTATGGTGTTTGATAATGGTCCTCAGTTTGAGACGCCTCAGCTAAAAACTTGGTTGGGAGATCAGGGGATCTTAAGCTATTTTGCATCTGTTGGCCGGCCCCAAGCAAACGGCCAAGTTGATGCCTTCAACAAACTCATCTCAGACAACATTAAGAAGAAAATAGAAAGAGCCGGTGGCCTATGGGCAGAAGAGCTAATCCATGTCCTATGGGCCATCCGGACAACAGCAAAAGGGGCAACCGGTGAAACCCCATTTCTCATGGTTTACGGTGCTGAAGCCGTCTTGCCCATCGAACATTACGAGCCGACTCTCAGAGTCATGCTATATGATGAAGAGGCAAACTGGGAAGCAATGCGCCTGGCATTGGATTCACTCCCAGAACGCAGGGGCAATGCCGCCTTGCGTCATGAGATTTACCGTCTGAGAATGACTAGAGCCTACAACAAAAAAGTACACAAGCGTCCTTTGAAAGTTGACGACTTAGTGTTACGGAAAATGGAGGCAACCGGTAGGGCCAATGAGCTGGGAAAGCTAACTCCAAATTAGGAAGGCCCCTACCGGATCTATGAAGAAGTAAGGGATGGCACCTACCGCCTAGAAACCCCAGACGGCAGGCGTCTGCCTAGAACTTGGAATGTAGACAATCTAAAAAAGTACTACTTCTGAGATTGTAAACTTTTTGTAAACAGTGAGTCATTAATGAAGATCCAGACTTTGTTTGCAAAACTGAGTTATGGTTTGATTATCCATCCGGGTAATACCCAGGCGGATTCTTCTTTACCTAACTAAGTTTGACACTTAGTAAAGGTTACATTTGTTGGACCGCCTGGGTAATATTCGGATCCCTTGTTTATTTAAGTTTGATACTTTGTTTATTCAACTGCCTGATTATCTGCCTGGGTAATACCCAGACTGACCCGATTTGTTTAAAAAACTAAGTTTGATACTTAATGTAAATTCAATATTGACTAAAAAACTAAGCACAAAAATGTTTAGTGGCTATACAACCGGTCTCAAACAAGACCAGAGGCTAAAATGGCCGGATGGTTGCTCACTTTATAAAATCGCCTGTCCCAACATGGACAAAGGCGTCCGGCGACACCCCTCCGGGAGCAATCGTCGCAGAGAACAGACTATTTGTCGGTTCTACGTACCTATGCAGACGGCAAAAATTGAACGACCAAATTGGTCAACTCATAGCCGTCTGACCAAAGTAACCTATGAAGAATGAATAAGTTTCCAGATACCGGATGCCCATAGGCATCAGTCGGTCACCGGTTGAAGTTCTCACTTAGGTTATCCATTCCAAAATTGCACTTCCCACCCCAATTGGGGCAAAAGAGTTGTTCAATGGCTATGAAACCTCTACCAAGGTGGACAAACGCCGTCTGTGTAGTGACTGAAACGCCTGTTGGTGTACGGCTGTGCACTTGGTTTGGGGCAATCACTACTGTGATTGATTGATTTACAAACGTATCATGCTCTTTGCAGCATCAGACGTTTTCAAGTCAATCAACAAACTCCACTTGAAACCAATCACACAGCCGTCCAGGGGCAAGGACAGCCAGACTATTGACTAGTTAGGCAAAAAATCGCCGCATGCTTTTGATAAGTTAGGCAAAATGAAAAATTAAAAATTTGCACAAAATAAAAATTCAAATTCAAATGCAAAATGATCAAAACCGACTCAGTCGGTGCATTTCATAAAAGTCCACCCAACCAAACGGCTGTAGTGGATCAAATGTTAACCGGACCCCGTCCGGGAGAAAGAAATTGTTAAATAACCCGGCTCCTTAGCCGGTAAATACAAGGATACTCGGCACGCAGGCCGGAAAAAGTAAGTTTTGGCATACAGCCGCTGAATAAAAGAAAAAATAAAAAGCAAAGACTGGCATACTGCCGCTGAGTGGTCACTTCTGGCCTGCAGACGGAGCCTCCTGGTCCTCCTCCTTCTCCTCTTCATCTGAGAGTATCTCCTGTGCTTCACCAGGACCAGGAAGCTCAGGCGCGGACGGCTCGTTGTTGGAGTTGACCCAGGCTTCGAAAGAGGCAGACTCTGGCTCGCCTTGTTCTCTCAAGTACACCACGTACTCGGCATAGATGTGCGCCAGTGCCCAGATGCTATAATCCGCGTCTGGGTATAAGGCAGCCCAGGCAATCTTCATACGGGCGTCTTTGTCAGCGTCACTCTCAGCAACAAGGCGGTTTTGCTCCGCCTCCAGGGTTGCTGCAAAGTTCTTCTGAGCTTGAGCAGCCTCCTTCTCCAGCTTTTGAACCTTGGCCTTCAGTTTGGTGTTCTCTTCGGAAACACCCTTAAGTGTGCTAAGGTCCGTCTGGGCCTTCTTGAGCGCCTCATCAGCCTTCTTGGCGCTCTCGTCCGCCTTCTTCTGGGCCTTCTCCGCCTCCGTCTTAGCCGTCTCAGCATCCGTCGCCCGCTGATAGGCCGCCTTCAGATCTAACTCCAGCTGCTGGATTTTAGACACCTGTGTCATAATTATTGCTTTAGTTTCAAGTTCATTTACGATAGTCGAGTGTAAATCAATATTATCAGCGTCTATGGCGGACTTCTTGGCCCTTTTTACCTCTTCCCGTTTGCGGGAATAAGGACGTTTGAGCCCGTCCACCCGCAGCATGGCCTGCAAAAAAGTCAGGCGGCATAAGTATTGCAGGCGGGAAAGATTACTTGGAAAAAATTAAATTGAATTAACAAGTTTCTTACCTCAGCCGGAAGGGATAGAATGCGTTCAAGATTGAACGTCTCTATCCCAGGGATATTGTCCTTATCCCTCTTCCGGACGGCTTCCATCATGGCCTTGGCATGCTTCTGGATGTCTGGCCAGCGGGGAGATTGATCTGCACCACAATCAATACGTGATGAGTGCAAAACTAAGGCAGCACCTATTTGTTGCCGACCGTCTGAGGATGACGTCTGTTGAGAGTGGGATTTCACCCGTAAAGGCCACCCAGCTCAAGCGGGGATTCAAAAGGGTTCTTACCTTCAGAGCCGGCCAAGCGGGAACCGCTTGCAGGCGTGCTGAACCCCGCGGCTGCTGATAAGGGGTTGACAAGATCAAGGCACAGGCTGCCGCCTACCTTCTCGAGTCGCCCCGATATCCGCATCGGCTAAGGCCCGGCTGAGGCACCAGGAGTTGATGCAGAGGTGGATTTTTTTATTTTGTTGAGAACGGCAGGGTTCTCTTCTCTAGCCCGTTTGAGTTGTTTCTCAAACGACTTTCCAACCTCTCCGCCCTGAAAAAATAACCAAAGTTAAGGTTAGCATCCGGGAAAATGATTTTAAAGGGTCAACTTATGAAAGGGTCAGGCGTTTGTTACCTTGGCCTTGAGCTCAACCGCAGCTTTCTCCGCAAGATCTTTGCGGATGGTTGCAGAAGACCGTTTAGGAGTTTTCTCCGACTACAACATGTTTAGAGCTTCTTCTGCAAAAAGAAAGAAATTGGTCAATATCCTAAATCAATTTCGATAGAAAAATACTACAGACGGTATAAACTCAGGCGCATACGTTTTGTAAACATGTGCCCTAGCCCGCAGGCGGCTATGAAACACTCATCCCTGAACCAGGCGCTCTTAGGGATCCAATTCTTGGGGACTTTTATTGTTTCCCCGGTTGACAGAGTTGCGTCTATGAGGCCGAAAAAGTCTGCCTCAATTATCTTGTCAAAATCCTCCTCTGGGATCCGGGGAAGAGCGCACTTCCTGCCCAACAAGTCGGGCTTCTTATTGTACAGACGGAATTCATAATTTTCCCGTCTGGTTGGGGCTGACATCAGGTAGAACCTGTGCTTCCAGCCATCGAACTTTGAGACCTTGTCCAAGGTCATCATATATTGCGGCTGCGTGGTTAGAGTGTACCACGCCCTCCAGCCGCATGGGCTCCTGCTGAGATAGTGCATGCTTGCAAAAGCCTCCCAGCCGGGATTAAGCCCCTGGAACTCGCAGGCAGAAACATACCCCAGAATGTTGGTCCAAGAGTTGGGGGTAAGTTTCCAAACCCCAAGGCCGTAGCCTCTTAAAATTGCCTTCACCGCCTGGTGAAGGGGGAAGCGAAGGCCAGCTTTGAACGCCGCCTCATAACAGCCGAAATAGCTGTTGGCGTTCTGTTGATCGTCCCCCCAGGCGATGGTGCCAAGCTCAGGCGGCACCCGGATCCTATACCCGTCTCCTAGCGGGTGCATCTTCGTGAAATTTTTTAAGTTTTCCTCCATTTGGATCCGGTCCTTGGAGGAGACGTGGATGCTGAAGAGATCATCCTTCTCGCTCCACTTTTTCCTTTCTTCCTCCTCGCTATCCGGAAGCGGGGGTAAGTCATCACTGCTCTCAGAGGTAGAGGCGGAGCTGTCGCTCTCCATCTCCTCCTCACTTTGACCCAAGGGGGCAGAGGCGGCCTCGTCGCCGCCTTGGTCACACTCTTCCAAGAAAGAGTCAGCGGGGGTTGAAGGGGCGCGTGGAGGGGATCTCTCCAGAGCCGTTTGGCCTCCCTGACCAGACGTTTCTCCCTCAGGCGTTTGGCCGCCTAAGTCTTCGCTTTTGTAATTTGGATCCGTTGCTGTCTGCATTGTCCGAGCCATGGTGTCCTGCACAGACACATAACTGGTCGGAATCCAAGGCAAAGGGTGGTCCCAACACCCCGAGACGGCACTCCCAGTCCTAGACTCAGCCGTCCCTGGTGACCGGCTGGACTCTAACCTAGGTTGTGCCGTGTGTGTTGGTGATGCATCCATTTATTGCAAGAAATATGTACAGGCGGTGAAAAAAGAAAAGAGCTGAGAGAGACAGAGACGGTACCTTTGGATTTGATATCTGAAGGAAGGCGGGTCCGGCTGGGTCGTCGAAGAACAAACTTTCTTACTCGCGTCTGACTCAAACGGATGACTTCTGCTCTCTCAAAGTTTTTCTCTCTAGGAAATTTTTGTAAACGTACAAAATTATGAGGGTAAAACGGCTATATATAGAGGGTAAATATGGGGGCATTTCCGTAATTTACTCGGAAGGTGAACGGTTACTTCTTTATGGTAAAATTACCGCCAACCGGAGCGTGACACGTGTCACAGATGCAACGTGGCGTCCCACGTCGCATCTATGAGGGGCAAATGTTTAGGGTAATTTTACCCCGCCACGTGGTCCAATCAGAGGATGACACGTGTCAGCCTCAGGATGGCCCAAAGTGGACCAATCCCTGCTTGACACGTGTCACTCCAGAAATAAAGGGAAAATGGCGGCCTTCAGGCCCAAATCCCGAGGACGCCGCAAAACGGCGCAGCCCACCAATGATTAGGGTTCCGTAACCTAATCAGGGGCACAATTTCCAAAGACCCTATAAATAGGGAGATGTCCCTCATTTTGAGGGCACGTTTTACCATTTATTACACATTCACTCTTTGATAGAGACATCCTGAGCTTGGAATCCGAGCAGATCCCTACCTAAATTTCCGCACCTTTTTCTCCCTTCAAGTTTCTAACTTGTGCGTCGGAGGCGGAGCACCACCCAACTGGTGTCTCCATTTTTTTTGCAGGTACAGCTCACCCCGGATCAGTCTTCGTGTCGTAACTCTCCCGAGGGACAAAAACACCCAAAACATCTACCATAGGACAGGTTTAGCCTACCATCCCCAAACTAGTGGCCAAGTTGAAGTTTCTAACCGTGAGATCAAGGCCATTCTAGAGAAGGTGGTGGCAAAGTCAAGGAAAGATTGAAGCGATAAGTTGGATGACACCCTTTGGGCTTACAGAACTGCGTTTAAGACCCCAATAGGTACTACTCCATATAGACTCGTGTACGGTAAAGCATGTCATCTCCCGGTCGAATTGGAATACAAGGCATATTGGGCTATTAAGGAGCTCAATTTGGATGCCAAATTAGCGGGAGAAAAGAGGTTACTTCAACTTAACCAACTCGATGAATTTAGGTTAACGACCTATGATAGTACTCGTGTCTACAAGGAGAAGACAAAGAGATGGCACGTCAAAATTATCCTTCCGAGAAAATTCAAAGAGGGTGATAAAGTGTTGTTGTTCAACTCTAGACTTAAACTATTCCCAGGAAAGTTAAGGTCAAGGTGGTCGGGTCCTTTTGCTGTAAAAAGGGCCAATAAATTCGATTCTGTGGAGGTTTTCGATGAACATGGTAACGAGTTCAAGGTTAATGGCCAAAGACTCAAGCTATATCATGAGGGGGCTACGATTGGTGTAGCTGAATTAATTCACCTAAGTGGTTCTGATTCATTTTGAGCTTCAATGTGGTAAGAGGGTCGTACGGGACCTAGATAAACCAGCGCTTTGCGGGAGGCAACCCGTATTTCTTGCTTTCTAAACTAGTTTTTCTTTATTTTATTTTTTTTATTTAGAGAGATGAGGAGAGTGAAATTTTACCTTTCATAAGTGTTTTGTACAGGTTTTAGATCATAAAGTAAGGAGTTTTCAAGAGAAAAAGGTGAAGAAAAAAGAAGCTCCGGATCGGGTACGGGCCCGATCGGGCGAGGCTCGCTCGATCGGGCACGGACCTGAAGGTCAAAATCGAGCAAAATTTCGCCCGATCGGGCAAGGATTCCCGATCAGGCGCGAAATATGGATTTTATCGGAGCACATATTCGCCCGATTGGGCGCGCAAGTAAGGAAGAAAATTAAGGGTAATTTCATCCGATCGGGCGAGGCCCTCGCCCGATCGGGCGGAAATTTGGAGAAATCGAGTGCCAAAAAAAGAAATATCGAGCGAAGCTTGCCCGATTGGGCGAGAATTTTGGCGATTCCGAGGTTCGAGTTCGCGCCCGGTCGGGCGGAGGTCGCCCGATCGGGCGCGCATTTCACATATCAGACAATCCTATATTTGCCCGATCGGGCGCGCCTAAATATTCCGAGATTTATAATCTCTTTCTCCCCCTTTCTTTTCATTTTCTTTCTTACTTCTTCTTCTTCATTCACACTTTCTCTCTCTAAAACCTCCATTTTCAAACCTCCAAACTTACTTTCTTTCTAAGATCTTCTCAAATTCATCCGTCAAAACCCAAAATTTTTTACATATTCTTAATCCTCACACCTTCTCTACATTTTTCACCAACTTTCACCCACTTTCTCTCAAAATTTCTTAAAACCCTTAGAGAGAGAAAGCTTCAATACCCAAATTTTTCACTACAAATGGCTTCCAACCGATCTAGACAACAAAGTGGTGAAAGTTCGAGGCAACAACAACCGATGGTCGACCTAAAGCTTCAAATACCGGGATGGGAGGAGGTTGTTATCACCTCAACGGAATAACGGGCAAGGATGCTCAACCTCATCCAGAAGCAGGTAATCTCTACTCGTTTCGTTCATCATCCTACATTGTCTAGGCTAGATCTTGATAAACCCGTAGAGAAATTGTTTAAGGGTATAGGAATGAGTGGTTTCTTCCAAATGCATCATGATACCTATGATTATTTGACATTAGAATTTATTTCTAGTTTCAATGTTATTAAAATGAATGTTTTAATCACTCATGTACAATTACGATTGCTAAACAATGATGTGCGATTAACTCTAAAAGAATTTGGTAATTTGTTTGAGCATAAATCGAACAAACCTATCGAACCATCCTAAGACCACATTGACGTGGTCTACAAGAGACTCACCGGGGAGGGTTTGCTTAACCTCCAAAACGCCAAAGGGACGTGAATTCAACATCCCATCCCAAAGTTTTGGCAAAGGTTTGCCGGCCTCACAATTTTTGGGAAGGATGAACCGGCAAACGTTAGGAGGGATGAACTTGAATTGTTGGCTTCGTATATGATTCCTAATGCTGAGAAATTAAACATACCGCATAGGATAGCCAAACACTTTCAAAGGGCGGCCAATGCGACTGAGGGAGGTAGATCTAGGGCGCCTATCTACTTTGGGGGTTGGTGACCCATATTGCTGTTAAACACCTAGGATGGAACCCAACCGGGCATAGGAAAATAGAGGGTTCAACCCTTATGGACCTAGCTTACTTAGGGCGCCTAAACTAGGTGCAACCTTTGGGCGGTGAGACTTGGTGGATAGTCTACCAGGAATCGGGTAGGAGAGACCAAGCATTTACACTACCCACCCCGCCTTGACCAAATTTGAGAATGGGAAGCCTTCTTACACTTTCGAGATAAACGGTCAAGGCGAGGTTCAAGAACCTCACCTTTCACCACAACCCCATCATTCCCCCCAACACCATTCACCACACTACCAACCACCACCCCAACCCTACACCTATGGCATGCCCACCTCCTCCGTCGATTATAACATCGACCCCCATGCCCCTTATGACTTTTTGGCTTTTCGGAGCTAACTTGACCGCATAGAGAGGGGGCAAGGAAGAGTGGAGGGCATGGTGCAAAACCTAGACTCTAGGTTAGGCACTTTGGATAGGCGGTTAGGTCATGTAGAGTGGAACCTCGGGAGGGGTTTATACCCGATGTACGATGACTATGCACGCCGAGGGGCTATTCCCCCCGAGGAATTAGTTCCCGATTTGTTCCAGTACCCCCAAGGAGGGTACTCCACCTCCGGATCTTTTAGTTATTATGTGGACTACTCTTCAGTCCATGGATATGGGGGTGATGCTCTTTTTGGGGGTATGGGGGGAAATGTAGACCCTAACTACTTTGCAGGTGGTTTGGGCTACGGTGGTGCTGGAACGAGCGAGGATGGTGCCGACTCGAGTTATGGAGGAGGCTACGAGAGGATGGATGATGACAAGGAGTAGCTTCTCCTAGCTACCCTCCCAAGTCAATGAGGGCATTGCTTGATTTTGCTTGGGGGGAGATTTCTTGTATATATGGTAACTCTTTCTCTCTTTTCTCTATTTATTGCTTTTCTAGTATAGATTTTATTGCTTTCTAGTGTAATTTTTATTGCTTTCCTTTATGAAAAAATACAAAAAAAAATTAAAAAAATATAAAAATCCAAAAATATGTTCCAATGAATAGTAAATCATGCTTCCCTGTGTCCCATACTTGGAAAATATTGTTTTGATTCTTGGTAAATGATAATGAGCTTTGTGAATTTGTTGATCATGATTTGAAGTTTAATTGTTTAGATTCCTAAACATGCGTCAATTTTGCCAAGTATTTGTGAATATAGTGCTTGACTAGTTGATTTGGTTAGGAATGTGTGATAGTTCCTGGTATGTCAAGGAATTTGAGTATTGGTTTGCAACTATTAGTAATGTTTGTATGGCTCAATATTATGCACATTGAGGAGGACGAAGGCATTTGTTCTCTTAGGTAGCCTTCAGACGATATTAGATACATTTGTTCCCTTCTTGTTATCCATGTTGTTGCTTGTGCCCTTTTATTGTTTATTTAGCCACATTACAAGCCTATATGAGCCCCATTGGTTACTAGTCCCAAGCTTGGCTTGGGGGAGCTATTAGTTGGTGAGGTGAGGGAGTTGTGGTGTGCATATCATTTGCACAATGTGGGAATAAAAGAAGAGTGTTTGTTCGTCGATATTTTGATTGGAAAATATTGATGTTTTGTGTTTCAAAGTTGAAAATTTCCAATATAAGGTAAAAAGAAAAAAGAGCAAAGAAAAAAAGTTGTTTCATATATTAAAATGTTCTATTTGAAGGTTGCTCAAGAAAAAAAAAAGAAAAAAATTCAAAAGAAAAAAAAGAGGTTCAAGTTTGAAAAAAAAAAGAAAGAAAAGAATAAGTGGTTCAAAGTTTGTTTTAATTCACTCTATTTCATATTATCATACTTTGTGAGTAAAAATGTAAGTGTAGGGATTGTGTTGTGTATATGATTGTTTGGTGAATTTTTGTGGAGTTAAGTTGTGATAGGAGATGTTTTGGTCATCACTTTTAGTGACCTTGGGTTTTATTAGGATATGGATCCCTTAAGCATGGCTTTTATAAAGAATATTTCAAGCGTTAACCCTAGCTTGAACCCCACTATGATCATACACTAAAGTACGGTGGCGTTCAAAGGGAAAGAAGATAGAGCAAAAGAGTCGCCAAAAAGTTTTTTTAGGAACTTGTAAACCTTTCACGAGGTGAAGGTTACACCCCTTAACGATCCAAGAGATCGTCAACTCCAATAAGGTCTTGAACCAAATAGGGTTCGGGGATGAAGGTACAAATCCAACCTAAAAGAGATTGAACCTGCCCTAATAATAGGCCTCTATTTTATTCTGATCGTATTCATGTGCGCTTTCTGACTAACATACAATCAATAGGATTACCCTAAACCTTTTTATCTATGTTGGTTGAATATTAATGCACAAATAAAACTATTATTGGCGATCACTTGAATTATAATCATATTAACCCTAAACAAGATTATTAATTATCTTATTAAGCGTGATTACAAGTACAAATTCCCGATAAACATGCATAAAAGGCGTGATCAAGCAATAAAAATAAATATATATCAAGCAACATAATAAATAATCAAAATCGTAATAATAATCATGATAATAATAATTATAATAATCATCATCATAAAATTATAATCATAATTAAAATAATCATGTTAAAACATAAGAATAGCAAGATCCTAGGCATGATACTAACAAGATTAATAACAAATCCTAGCATGTCACTAAACATCAAAGATCAAAGCTTTAATCCTAACATGATACTAACAATCATATTTTAGGAAAGAAAATAAAAGGCATCATAACAACCATACTTAGTATTAAATTTACTCTAGGCATGATACTAGGAATATCATAATAACAACCTAAGCATGAACTCTATATCATAACATCAATTAAACCATTAAAGTACTTACTTGGATGCCTCGTACCTCTTTCTAATAACAAAATACACACATTAGTAACTTCAAGGAAAATAATAAATCAAACAATTAAATTAAATAATTGAAAGAGAGATTTGGGACCAAACCCTCAGAAATTAAACCTTTCACGTCTAGGGCGAAGGCAACTTCGAATATCGCAAGGTGTTTCTAAATCTAATGAATGCGGAATTTTGTATTTGAGAGAAGCTAGTTTAGAAAAGAGAGAGAGAGAATAATCAAGAAAATCTTGATGAGAGTTGGTGAGAGAGAGAATTCGTTAGATTTGATGAATGAAAACGGAGTTTTTAACCCGTTATTTATAGAGAAAATCAGCCAAAAAAGATAAAAAAAACCAAAACAGAGTTCTGACGCGGATAAAACGATGTTAGCGCCAACGCCGGCCATTGGCGCCAGACGCTGACCTTAGCGCCAAGCGTAGCGTCAGGCGCTACAGCTGGCATTTGGCGCTGAATAAGAAATTCACGCATTTTCTTAAAATCAGATAGAAATTGCCGTACAGGAGGATAAAATCGTATTTTCCTCAAAAAACGTTCTTTGATTCTGATTAAAACTCTAAAAAGTCAACAAAAGTCAATTTATCAATGCTAATTGAATTAGCAATGAAAAGAACCTTCTAGAAGAATCTAGAAGACTAAAACCATTCCTAATTGCATTAGGAATGTTAAATCTATATTAGGCCCTCCTCTAGATCATTGGGCCGCATATAAGGCTCAAACCAGGCCCAGTTTGGTAATTTGGCCATAACTTCCTCAATATTCATCGGAATTGGGCTTATAATATATCAGTGGAAATCTCTTTTCAATCCCTATACAACTACACTACTATTGGACCCATATCATGGACCAACCAAACTGGATTGGCTGTTTTCTTAAAATAGGTTTTCAGAATTTGAGAGAAGAGAAAAGAAATTAAAACTATCCGCAACACTAAACTTTCCACACTTTCACTTCATTCGATTATGATTCGACGTGAAAGGTACTCATCATTGGGTTTGGTTTTGGGGAGACACAAATGGGTGTCTACAGAAGCCCCCACTTTGACTGAGTTTGGAGAAACGCAAGTTTCGAAAACAAAAGTCAAAGTATCGATAGGGACGGAGAATGATTCAAAACGTTCTGCGATCCTAAATCACTCTTGTAACGCCGATACCTGCAAAACTAGCGTTAGTTAAACAGATAAAAGAGTTAAGAAACGCGTATCTTGCATCGTCGAGCACACGTCTCCGAAGGTAACCGATTTGTTGTTGTTGCATTGCTGTTGTTGTGACAACCTTCCACAATCTATGGAACGCCATCTTGCTGCTTTAATGTCCACTCGTCTCTGGACAATGGAGCTTTTTTTATATGTCTACGCGCCTCTGAACAAAGAGCTTCTTTTTAATATGTCCACTCGTCTCCGAACAAAGATCTTTTGAATGATATGTCCACGCGTCTCTGAACAAAGAGCTTTTGAATGATATGTCCACGCGTCTCTGAACAAAGAGCTTTGATGATATGTCCACGCGTCTCTGAACAATAGAGATTTGATGATATGTCCACGCGTCTCTAAACAAAAGAGCTTGGAAGAAATGTCCACGCGTCTCTGAACAAAAGAGCTTGAAAGAAAAGTCCACGCGTCTCTGAACAAAAGATCTTGAAAGAAATGTCCACGCATCTCTGAACAAAAGAGCTTCGATACTTGAATACTTGTTGCGATAATATTCTGAAGAAAACTTCTGAAGACCAACGCTTGTCGATCTTTAAAGCTTGCTTGAAATTTGCTTCCGCTATGCCAGTACGTCGGCGCTTTTGATGCTTGTAAACCAGTATGTCGGTGCCTCTGCTGTTTATGAACCAGTATGTTGGTGTCTCTGCGATGAGCCAATATTTAGGCACTTTAAGCTAAGTAAGACGATCTTTCGTCAGGTCGATCACTTATTGCGATTGTAATCATGCCGACTACTTAATCATGCCAAATTGCTTATAGGGGCTAACTGGCGTACCAAGGAACCTGAAATTGTTGTATGAGGTCGAAATCATCTTCTGAGAGGCTTCGAGCTCTGCCGCTGCTGAAATATCTCTGCGTCAAGAATGGGCTCTATCGCCAGACGCTGGGATCTAGAGTCAGGCGCTGAACTCTGTTTCTAGACGCTAGATGTTGTTGCCTGACGCCAGATGTTGTTGCCAGATGACAACCTTGTCGTCTGGTGCTGGAGTCGGGTCTTCCCTATTCTGCTCTTGCTGCCACTGTTGCTTGGTTTTGCTCCGAACTTTCAGCTTGGTCGTTTCCTTTCAACCAAATCCGCTCAAATCTTTTTTAAATTAAAGCTCTTCATCTCTAATTTACTGATCCATGTAACTCCTCTTATCTTGGAGGAATCTCCTATATTATATTCGAGGTTTTTTCGAAAAAAATCCGGGAATGTCCTCGCTTGCTGGGATGCACCTGCATTTATATCTTTAACTATAGGACTTTGCTTATATTTCTTTAGGGTTGACCTAAGACTTAGTGTTGACTCAATGACTTGACATGACTCAAGGTATAAACTTGACTTACTGTGATTGACTGACTCGAGGTTGACTCGACTCAAAGTGTTTGACACATGTGTTAGACTCAAATCAAGGTGATATGAAACGACATGACTCAACGTGTACATGACTCGTGTGTGCATCGTAATGTGATCGTGCGACTCAAAAATGCCAAAAAAGCAAAAAAATTTCCGTCATTTTTGTGGAGGGTACCGACTTTCTCCTGAAAAAGAAAGACGCAAAATAGAAAGAAGCGAAGTTTTTGAAGGTGCATGTTGAATGAGATTAGTCAAATGTCATTTGATACTATCTCTCAAGGTGCAAGGATTAACCCATCCTAGGCTATCTCAATTGTTGACTCAATGATGAAAGCATTTGGGTAACTTAGGCACGGAGGCTAAGCACTTCATACTTCGTGATGCAATGACAATTATGATTGATGAGTGATGTTGATATGACAAGGCATGCTTCAGCGTTGTGTTAAGATTCCATGACAAAGGGTTCCTAAGGGAAGTATATTTGGTCATGTATGTGTGATGTGTGTGATAGTGACACTAAAGTTAGGCCGCAAGGGCTAAGTGTGTGGAAAGATATTATTGTTAAAAGAGTCAAATGGTGGTGACTCTTAGGCTAGGTAAGCTAATGATGTATGGATCAAGCCCCCAAGTCTAGCTCTACATGGATAGGGATGAGCATAGGAGATCCCTTGATATGATCATGGTGTAAATGTGTGAATTCGAATATGAATGCATTTTTATTACGGCCGCACCTCAATATGAGGTTGCCTACGTATCCGTTATGAATCAGGCCGAACGTAGCTCTAGCCGAACCTCGCACAAGTATGTGTGTACCTCAAAAAGTTCTTTTTAAGGGTTGTAACGTGGTTAGGTTAAAGGTTGAAGAAGAAGGGGATAAAGGCTCAAAACCCT
Source organism: Chenopodium album (assembly GCF_948465745.1). Taxonomy (NCBI): domain Eukaryota; kingdom Viridiplantae; phylum Streptophyta; class Magnoliopsida; order Caryophyllales; family Amaranthaceae; genus Chenopodium; species Chenopodium album. The sequence goes on along the minus strand of NC_137836.1, from coordinate 57,661,182 downwards.
AGATAAGCCCCCAAGGTGTGCAACTTTGCTTTTGAATATTTGTATTTTCATGCTTTAGGTTTTCTACTCTTTTTTAGCTCTTTCTTTTGCTTTAGCATTTATTTCATTTTTATAAGTGTGGACAATCCTGATCATGCGGTCTATCACTCACTTGGCATTCATGTTTCTTAGGCACGATACCGAGCACTCGATAAGAGACGCAATCTAAGACGTGTTCATATCAAAGACATGTTTTCATATCAAAGACATTGGAACACTTGCCCTTTTGTACACTTTTATTATTATTTTTTTACTTATTTTTTGCTATTTTAATCTTTTGAAGTCACTCAAGCTTTTTATGAAATTGAAAATTGCATAAGTTGCACACCATCCCATCCCAAAGTTAGGTAGATGTGGGTTGAAGAAAGACAGGTCTATCGTTAGACGAGGCTCAAAGTGGTTTATCAAAAAAGGATTGTATATTTGAAGGGTGAAAGGTAATATGATATGACTACAAGGGGTGCCTCAAATCATTGGTATACCTTGTGCTTAGTTTGACATGGATTTTTTTTTTAATGCAATGTAATGAAATGATCATGTGCAAGAAAATAAATACTCATTTCATTAAAAGGGAAAAAGAAAGATTCTTCAAAATTCATCTAAGGGAAAAGAAAGGTTCCTATGCTAGACTTATTAGGGGAAAGGGTAAATAAAAAAAGAAATAGAAAAAAAAGAGGTCATGAAATCTCGTCGTTGAAGCTCGCCTCTGTCTTGTGTCGTTTGCTTCATCATCAACCAGTCTTCTCGTTAGCTAGAGGCAATGGGATCTTATTTGCTGCTATGAGATCTTGAATGAGATTTTGAAACCTGTAGCATTCATCAGTAGTATGACCGCGTCCTCGATGGTACTTGCAATAAGAGTTGGGATTCCATCTCGAAGATCGATTTTCTGGTGTTGGATCTTCGGTAGGGCCAATAGGTTTGATTAACCCTCGATCATAGAGACGATCGAAAGCAGCATCGTAGGTCATTCCAATGGGTGTGAGTTCTCTCTTGGGTTTCTTTTTATATCCTTGATTGTCCATGGCTAAGACACCATTATGGTCAAAGGTACTAACATTATTACTAGAGTGGGCGTTTTCGGAAGAAGAAGGATTGTCGTTCTTCTTTCCTTTCCAGCCACTGTGGTTACTATTGTTAGTAGCTTTTTGTTTTGCGAGGTCATCTTCGATTTCAATTCCGATGTCATAAACGGCCTTGAAAGTATTCAGATTGTGTTGATATTTTAAATGCTTCGAATACTTCTCTTGGAGATTCTTGATAAACATCCTCACAGATTCTTTTTCGATGGGCACCTCAATCATCTTAGCGGAAGTTTCCCTCCATTTATTAAAGAAAGAAGTAAAGCCTTCATTCTCTTTTTGTCTTAGCATTTCAAGTTTCCTATAATCGGTTTCGACTTGAATATTGCACTTGTACCTATCAATGAAAGTGTTCACTATTGACTCCCAAGTAGAGGTTCTCTGTTTGTCAAGGGAGAAGAACCATTGTTGGCAAACGGTTTCAAGAGATAGAAAAAATATAGAGGGAAACACTTTCTTATCAATACCCTTAATACTCATTATTGTTTCAAAAGCTCTTAAATGAAAATAGGGGTTGTCAGTTGCCTTGAATTTCGGGATGTCGTTGGCATTGAACTTTTGCGGAAGAAGATCTTTGTCCACTGAGACCCCTTGTGAGTTAATGCCTTGAAACTTGTAGTCACTATACAACTTGCTCAAACTTTCTTGCATCAGGTCCATCTGTTGTTGCTTCATAGGGTCATTGATTTTGAAGGTTAAAACCTTCAATGCCTCAGTCACAGTAGTTAATTGATCCTTAAGTTCGTTGACTTCTTCTTGAGTTGCCATTATCTTTTTAGCTTTCTTCTTTTGACGAATTGGTTTATCAAAAATTAAGACTTGAACAAAGGTGTTGTCCTTGATTAATCGCCCTTCTCTCCTTGACCAAGTACTGTGGAAAGGGAAATTAGGGATATTCATTGTTAATTATTTGACTCAACTCTATTCAACCTGCATAGATGAAAGAAGGTAGGAAGAATGAAGGTTGTGATGTGAAGAAAAATGATGTAGATGAAGAGATGTGAAGAAATTAGGAATAGAATGAAATTAGGAATAGAATGTACCCCCAACTCGAACGACGGAAAAAAACGACTCATGCATGAACCTAAGACATGGCCATGGTGTGAAAAGAGTATGTACAAAGTGTGTGCTAAGACTAGTGAGTGTAGGTGACATTTTAAGACTCGTGTCATGACCATGAGGCTAGACTATGTGACTAGACTCAAGCAAAGACTAAGTTAAGACCTCGCGTATATGCATTAAACTGGACAGACTGTGGTATTTTAGTCATAACTTTTGATATGTGACTCTGATTTGGATGAAACCAACGCCAAATTAAATATAAAACTCGGGGCTATAGATCCAAAGGTTGTACGACTCGTAGTTCTTCCTAGAACTTCGTCTATGACCAAAACAAGTTGACGTTTGTGCAGTATACGGGAATAATAATCCGGGTTGATTTAAAGGAACTATGACTCGATTTTAGGCATATTTATTAGCTCAAATTAATTAGTCAACTAATTAAGAAAATTCCTTTAGTTATTAATTAGTTTATTTAGGCTTAATCACAAGTCAAACCAAACGGTTTGGAAAAAAACACATATAGTATGCACAACAAATAATGCACAATTAGTCAAGTAGGCACAATATGATGCAATGAGTTTGCAACCTAACCATGGCTCTAGTTCTCTAAAGTTCGGGATATGGGTTAGTCAATAGAGGGTCCATGGTTAATTGTCCAGATGCACCGCGCGGAAGCCTAACCGTGAAGGGTTTACGTGAGTGGATGGGACACCGCGAGATTAGAAAAAACTCGCTTCCATGGTTTGTGAATTCAACATTCTCGGATGTACCCTTTGTTGCACAGAGCGTTCAATCAGGTAGATGGAGCATGAATTCCCAGAGGGTTATGTCCATATGTAGAACACATATGGGTTTCAGAACAGTGAGAAAGAATCAATCAGGAAGCAAGATCGAGCGAACAATGCTAAAAACTGGTCGAAATTAGAACGCATATTTCTGGCTCGGTATTGGAAGAATTTGGCGCCAGAAAACAGAGGTTGGCGCCAGCTTTTGGCTTTAGCGCCTGGCGACAGAGCTGTCGTCTGGCGCTAAAGTCAAAATACTGGCGCTAATTTCTGTTCGCTGACGCTAATTCCTACATGCCTCAGCAGCTTTCTGTGCTCGATAAAATTTTCCAGTTTCGCGCAGTGTTATTTCGATCCTAGTTGTGAAAGATATTTCTCAAATTCCCTACGTGTAAAAATTCTATGTTTTAACTCATTACGGATGGTCTTTCCAATGAGATCTTTTTTATGCATATGACAATAATGTTAATAAAAATTACGCACATGAAATACTTAGAACTTTTCGAGTCTCATCCACTCATTCTAAATCATTGCCGAAATAAATTTCAGGAATTAAAATAGAAATCCTCCTCAGTGGAGTCGCCAAAAACTGTAGGGAATATTTCAAGCGTTAACCCCTAGCTTGAACCCCACTGTGATCATACACTAAAGTACGGTGGCGTTCAAAGGGAAAGAAGATAGAGCAAAAGAGTCGCCAACAAGTTTTTTTATGAACTTGTAAACCGTTCACGAGGTGAAGATTACACCCCTTAACGATCCAAGAGATCGTCAACTCCAATAAGGTCTTGAACCAAATAGGGTTCGGGGATGAAGGTACAAATCCAACCTAAAAGAGATTGAACCTGCCCTAATAATAGGCCTCTACTTTATTCTGATCGTATTCATGTGCGCTTTCTGACTAACATACAATCAATACGATTACCCTAAACCCGTTTATCTATGTTGGTTGAATATTAATGCACAAATAAAACTATTATTGGCGATCACTTGAATTATAATCAGATTAACCCTAAACAAGATTATTAATTATCTTATTAAGCGTGATTACAAGTACAAATTCCCTTTAAACATGCATAAAAGGCGTGATCAAGCAATAAAAATAAATATATATCAAGCAACATAATAAATAATCAAAATCGTAATAATAATCATGATAATAATAATTATAATAATCATCATCATAAAATTATAATCATAATTAAAATAATCATGTTAAAGCATAAGAATAGCAAGATCCTAGGCATGATACTAACAATATTAATAACAAACCCTAGCATGTCACTAAACATCAAAGATCAAAGCTTTAATCCTAACATGATACTAACAATCATATTTTAGGAAAGAAAATTAAAGGCATCATAACAATCATACTTAGTATTAAATTTACCCTAGACATGATACTAGGAATATCATAATAACAACCTAAGCATGAAATCTATATCATAACATCAATTAAACCATTAAAGTACTTACTTGGATGCCTCGTACCTCTTTCTAATAACAAAATACACACGTTAGTAACTTCAAGGAAAATAATAAACCAAAAAATTAAATTAAATAATTGAAAGAGAGATTTGGGACCAAACCCTCAGAAATTAAACCTTTCACGTCTAGGGCGAAGGCAACTTCGAAAATCGCTAGGTGTTTCTAAATCTAATGAATGCGGAATTTTGTATTTGAGAGAAGCTAGTTTAGAAAAGAGAGAGAGAGAGAATAATCAAGAATATCTTGATGAGAGTTGGTGAGAGAGAGAATTCGTTAGATTTGATGAATGAAAACGGAGTTTTTAACACGTCATTTATAGAGAAAATCAGCCAAAAAGATAAAAAAAAAAAACCAAAACAGAGTTCTGACGCGGATAAAACGATGTTAGCGCCAACGCCGGCCATTGGCGCCAGACGCTGACCCAGGCGCTACAGCTGGCACTTAGCGCAGACTCAGAAATTCACGCATTTTCTTAAAATCAGATAGAAATTGCCTTACAGGAGGATAAAATTGTATTTTCCTCAAAAAACGTTCTTTGATTCTGATTAAAACTCTAAAAAGTCAACAAAAGTCAATTTATCAATGCTAATTGAATTAGGAATGAAAAGAACCTTCTAGAAGAATCTAGAAGACTAAAACCATTCCTAATTGCATTAGGAATGATAAATCTATATTAGGCCCTCCTCTAGATCATTGGGCCGCATATAAGGCTCAAACCAGGCCCAGTTTGGTAATTCGGCCATAACTTCCTCTATATTCATCGAAATTGGGCTTATAATATATCGTTGGAAAGCTCTTTTCAAACCCTATCCAACTACACTACTATTGGACCCATATAATGGACCAACCAAACTGGATAGGTTGTTTTCTTAAAATAGGTTTTCAGAATTTGAGAGAAGAGAAAAGAAATTAAAACTATCCGCAACACTAAATTTTCCACACTTTCACTTCATTTGATTATGATTCGACGTGAAAGGTACTCATCATTGGGTTTGGTTTTGGGGAGACACAAATGGGTGTCTACAGCTTTACTGTCACATTTTCCTAAATTTATCTTACCCTTTACCCTTGCCTTACATTACAAGCTTTAAAGACCTTCCGACCTTTGTGAATAAGAGTTGTATGAATGTTAAAGTGTTGTTTATCAATGCAAGTTTTGAGTCGACTAGTAGGTTGAGTGTTCATTACTTTAAACACGCGAGAGTGTGAGATGGGAGGGCATTGTTCACAAATAAAGGGGTTAGTTGGAGAGCGATCGAGTACATATTTTACTCGCCACATAAATGAGAGTTGAGTGTGTGAGCACTAGTCTTGAATTCTATATGCTCATGTGGTTTGCTCTACTTGACAATTGTTGAGGAGGAAGGATGATTAGATGAATGAGATTTATTGACATTGAAGCATGTTCATTAGATTTGCCTTGAATTGTTTGTGCTTGATTTTATTTATTTGGGATGAAGCATATTTTATATGTTCATTGATGAGCTCTTTGCTTAGGGACAAGCAAAAGTTTGGCTTGGGAGAGTTTGATATGTCCAATTTATATAGTGTTTTACCCCCGTCCCATGGTCATAATTAGTGGTGTTTTTGGCTCTTTAGAGCCATTTTTATTACTAATTTGTGTTTTTTAGTGTTTTCGTAGCTTTGCTTGAGTTTTGTAGGAAATTTGCACATTTGGAGCGTTTTCCGGGTTTTTTACAAAGCAACTACGAGCATTAGGAGGACACGACCGTCTTAGAAGCCCAGGACCGATCGAGAGCCGGTTATTAAGGGCTCGGTATGTGATACCGGGGCATATGGATTGAGTATTCAAGACCCGAATAAGAAATCCGGATTGGGCCGAAGATTCGAGCCTAATCGAAGTCCGAGCCTCGAAGAAGAAGTCGGGCCCGATCGGGCAAGCTTGCGCCCATCGGGCGGGTGCGCACAATGCAGCAGCAGCAAAAAGGCGCGCCCGATCGGGTGAGCGTAGGCTCGATTGGGCGCGGCGCACCAGGAAGGGCGAAGGAAAAAAAGGCGGGCCCGATCGGGCGCGTGTTGTTTAGAGAACCTGATTAGTTTTCGATTAGGATTTGTTTTAGGGATGTTTTAAGTACAATTTTTGTACGTAATTTTGATTACCTTTTCTCTTTTGAGATTTTCTCTCTCTACTTAGATTATTTTCTCTCTCTTAAATTCTCTCAACTATTGTTCTTAACTTCATTCCTTAATCCAGATTTCTTTTGGTAACAATTTCTTCTCTTTTAATTTTAGTTATTTTATTTAATTCTTTCATTATGTCTTGCTTTATTGATTTTATTAGTTTAGATTTAATTATGCTTGAGTAGTTTTATTTCTAGGGTTTTTGGGGATCTAATAAATAATATGAAGGGGTAATATGTGATTGTTTATTATCAATGCTTGATTAATTTCCTATTGATTGATTTAATGCTATGCAATTAAGTTTGGCCAGATTTAATTGTATGAGTTTAGCAATATTAATTCGAGATTCGACAGATGAGAATTGATGTTTAGGTTTAGTTTCAATAGGCGGACTAATTTATAAATAGTTAAGTCGAGATTCGAAAGATGAGATTTAATGCCGGTAAATTAACTCTGTGATTATAATGCGTAGCGAAAGCCCTTTATAATCTGATTTATTGATGCTTGATGATTGCTTATTATGATTTGCCCTGGAATATTGTTTATTAGTGAACCTATGTCCTAGGTTTCCCTTCATTGATTTATACCCTTTTAATTCCCTTCCTACTCTTACTTTTAGTATTTAATTACCTTTATACAACAAATTGTTTCTTGATAATTTACATTGCATTTAATTAATTAGGAGTAAATTGACTTGTTCCCTGTGGTTCGACCCTTCTTCCCTATCTACATAGTTAGTGGATTTAGGTTTTATTTTTGATTAGGTGAATACGACTTGAGCCTGTCGGCAAATGACAGGAGTTAGCGCCAGGCGACAGGCACCAGCTCCAGGCGACAGACTCTATCGTTTGGCGCTAATTAAAACATAAAATGCGCTTTGTACGGAATCCTTTTCCCAATATAATTAAGTAATTAGAATCCGCGTTAAACAGTTTTAAGATCAGATTTATCATAATACACTTATTTTATTCCAATTAAAAGTCTTTAAAATAATAATTATTAATTCTAATGCTATTAGAATTTAAAAGAACCTTCTAGATTATTTTAGAAGATTAAAATCAATCCTAATAAATTTAGGAATAATAATTTATAGGACCTCCTATAAATCATTGGGCTGCATAAAAATTCATTTTGGACCCAGTTTAGTATTTTGGCTATAACTTTCTTATTATTCATTGGAATTGAGCTTATAATATATCGTTGGAAAGCTTTTTCGAGCCCGATCCAACTACACTATTATTGGAATCTTATCATGGACCAAACTAAATTGGACTGGCTATTTTCATAAATAGATTATAAAAAGAAATATTTTCAAAAACGAAAAGAGAGATATTTTAATAAAAACAACCACATCACTAGACTTTTCACACTTTCACTTCGTTCGATAATCAAATGACGTGAAAGGTATTCATCGCTGGGTTTGGTTTTGGGGAGACATATTTGGGTGTCTTGTGTCTTGCAGGTACAAATAGCACCGGACCAGTCTTGGTAACATAACTCTCCCGAGGGACCAAAAACACCCAAAACATGTATGGTTGAGATCGGTAATTCATTTTTTATTTTGAGATGAATTTGTTGATGCAATCATTGTTTCAATATCAATTGAATTTGTTGAAACTAATCCGATCAATTTCAATTCATAATGATCGATTTAAAGCCATTATGATCGATTAATTGATATATTCGATTGTTCTCATTAATTTGACCGATTAATTTGATCGTTCTCATTAACTTGTATGAATTTGATTGTTTTTCATTCATTTGTATGATTTTTTTGTTAATTGATTGTTTTAATATTAGTTTAATTTGGTGAATACATTGCTGAATATGATTATTTATTATTGAATGTTATTTTTAATTTCTAATTGTTTGTAATTGATCAATTCATAATTAATTCTGAATTCTTTGCTCATTGATTCATTATTTCATTGTTGATTGTATATTTTGAATCTAAATTTATTTGTAAAAATATCTGATCAATCACAATACTTTTAAAAATTTAGTAAAAAGATTTGAAAATTTGCAAATTTTGAACATTTAGTAAAAAATTCCGAAGATCGCAAATTTTGAACATTTAGTAAAAATATCTGAACAATCATAATGTACCACGCCTATATTTTTGAGCATTTAGAAAAAAGATCTGAACAATTGCAAATTTTGAACAATTAGTAAAAAAATCTGAATATCGCATATTTGAACATTTAGTAAAAATATCTAAACATTCACAATGTATCACGCCTATACTTTTGAACATTTAGTAAAAAGATTTGAACAATATCAAATTTTGGACATTTAGTAAAAAAAAATCCAAACATCGCAAAATTTGAGCATTTAGTATATATATATATATATATGAACAATCGCAATGTACCACACCTATACTTTTGAGCATTTCCGTTCAAAAAAAAAATAATACTTTTGAGCATTTAGTAAAAAAAAAAAGGAAAATTGGCTTAAAATAATACCAACTATCAACGGTGTGTGCAAAATAATACAAACTTTACTATTTGCTATTAGTGGTACCACCTTTTGAACTATATGTGTAAAATAGTACGCCGGTCACCGGAAAATTATCATGAGGAATTTTTCGTCTATAATTATTTATTTATTTATTTGTTATTAATTTTCTATTTTCCTTTCAAAATACATATATGTTATCAATTTCTTTTACAGCACAATTTTAATTAATAATACCCCACCCCTTTGCCTGTAGTAATTTTTACAACCACATAATAGTAAATAGGGTACTGTAGGGAATAATTTCGAGCATCCCACACTTGAGCCCCATGGTGATCATACACTTAAGTATGGTGGCGTCCAGAGGGAAGAAAGCTAGAGTAAAAGAGTCGCCAACAAGTTTTAGGAACTTGTAAACCGTTCACAGGGTGAAGGTTACACCCCTTCACGATCCATGAGATCTCTAACTCCATAGTGATCCGGAACCATGACTGGATATTCGGGGATGAAGGTACAAATCCAACCTAAAAGAGATTGAACCTGCTCTAAAAATAGGCCTCTACTTTATTCTTCTCATATTCATGTGCGCTTTTTGACTAACATACAATCATTAGATTAATCTTAAAACATGTTTAATGTTGGTTGAATATTAATGCACAAACAAATCTATTATTGGCATCACTTGAATTAAAATCACATTAGCCTAAATAAAATTATTAATTATCTTATTAAGTGTGATTACCAGTACAAATTCCCTTTAAACCTGCAAGAGAGGGTGTGATCAAGCAATAACATAAGAATATATCAAGCAACATAATAACAAAAATCATCATAATAATATTCTCAATCTCATCAAAGCATAATAACATTAACAAGATACTAGGCATGATACTAACAAGATTAATAACAAATCCTAGCATGTCACTAAGCAATATCGATCAAAGTTATAACCCTAACATGATAGAAAAAATAGAAAGCAACCTAATCATAATACTAGAAAGCAATAAAAGCATCCTAACATGATACTAGGAATCAAAATAATCTAAGCATGCTTTCAAAAGATATATCAATAGAACTACTAACTTTGTTGCCTCATATCTCTTTCTAATAACAAAAGACACACGTTAGTTCTTCAAGGAAAATATTAAATCAAACAATTAATTTATGTAATTGAAATAGGGATTTGGGACACCTTTCACGTCTAGGCGAAGGCAACTTCGAACTTGGTTGGGTGTGTCTAGAACTCGTAAATGTTGTGTGGTGTTTGTAAAAAGGCTAGGCTAGAAAGAGGGAGAAAGAATAAGCTATTGGTTAAGATAGAGAAGAGAAAGATGATTTTGAATGAATCAAAACAGGGAAATACGACCCTATTTAAAATAATAATAAAAAAAGGCCCCGAAACGATTAGAAAAACATTGAATTCGATTCGGAGTAAAACAGCTCCCATCGCGGAGCCACAGGGTTTATCGCTACGCGATGGTGTCATCGCGATGCGACAGCTCCATCGCGACACGATAGCTCTGTCGTTTTGCGATGGTTCACCCGTTAAATAAAAGCTGTACAGAGTCCTTAATCTATTTAAATTAGACGAATTAACGTTCGTACTTATCTTTCAAAATCAGATTAATTATGTTAAAAACACTTGTTTTATTCTAAATAAAATTCTTTATTTTCTAAAAGATATAAATATTAATCCTAATCCCACTAGAATACAAAATAACCTTCTAGATTATTTTAGAAGATTAAAATCAATCCTAATGACTTTAGGAATACATATTAATGGGCCCTACACTTGATCATTGGGCCATATAAAACTGTAGACACCTAAAAATGTCTCCCCAAAACCAAACCCGATGATGAACACCTTTCACCGCCATTATTGGTCCAGTTGAGTATTTCATCTTTGGAGTATCCATGTTCTATCCAATATATTTCATAAATCAATCCATTTCCTAGCTCATTTCCCTAAACCATAGCTTGTTATCCACTTTTCATGTCCACATCGCAAAATCAAGAGAAATTGATTTTTTGGTCTTATAATTTTGATTCAATTATTATTTGGTTGAATAGGCCTTGAAATAATCTTTCCAAGCTATAACGAAAAAGATATGAGCAAAACACTAAACTGGCCAAAAACCAACACTCTTCCACTAAAACGGATATATCATAAAAAATACAAATCATTTTGACCTGATTCTAATTGGGTTAAAAATTAGACTTGATAAGCTTTCTAATGATATATTATATGTCTTATTACGAGTTACGGATCAAAAGTTATGATGATTTTTAAAACGGGTAAAAAACTGGAATCACCACGGACAGTGCAAAAGCACCGTGTCACGGGAGTGTGCCCCGTCTGACGGTGCTTGGTGCCGTGACACGATACTGTACATCGTATCACGGTGCCATTTTTGAAGCTTTTTATCGTTAAATTCCACCGTGGCACAGTACCAGTTGCCGTGACACGGTACCTGCTGCCGTGACACAGTATTTCTCACCGTATCACGGTGCTTTTTCCATGTAATTTCCGCGTTTCCCCATACCGTGACACGGTGTACTGTACCGTGCCACGGTGGACACTGCCGTGTCACGGTACGTGTTCCGTGTCACGGAATTTTTCTCTTGTCTTTTCCGCGTAAACCATTCACGCGTTTTCACTTCCCGTAGGTCAAAAATTTCCCGTGTCACTCCAGTTGTCCACTGCGTCACGGGATTTTCCCCCGTATGAATGTGCCTGGCACCGTGTCACGGTGTTTCCTGCCGTGTCGCGGTGTTAATTTTTAGGGTTTTATCGTTTTAGGATTCCGCGTGTTCCCTCTACTCAATTTCCCTATAAAAAAGACCCTCATTTCTGCAGTTCCGGGCATCAAATCCTTCTCTCTTCCTCTCTTTTACATCAAAAATCATTATATTCTCTCTCTTCCATATTCTAAGCCTTAAACTTATATTTCTAATTACACCATTCTTCCCTTAACTACTCCAAGAAGTCCATACTTAACCCGAGGTTCCGTCCTTAAACCAAGGCGTGATAGGTACAAATAACTGAGGGTTTGAACCAAATCAAATCTATATTTATTTAATTTAATTTTCATTTGCTTTATATTTTTTATTGAAGTTACTAACAGTTTATTCATGATGTAGCAATTTAAAGGAACGCGCAGAATGTGAGTAATTAATTAATTTAATTACTCTTATTTTATTTTAATATTGCTAATATCATGATTAGGTTATTTTTCATTTGATTTGACTAACGCTATTATTGTTATATTGCTTCCAATATTAATGTGTGTTCTATTATATTTATTGATCACCATTTTGCATGTTTAAATTTTAAAGGGAATATGTAATTGAAAATCACGCCTAATAAGATAATCTAGACGACCGATTTAGGTTCCTTTTTAATCTTATTGTTTAATCAAGTGATCACAAATTTTATAGAATTATATGTTGCATTAATATTTAACCAATTTAGCTTAAGAATAGCATTGAGCAAATTGAATCTCTGTTTGTATGCCTTTGAGATCGCAGGAATGCTTTTCACTATAACAATCGAGTAGAGGCCAATACGGGCGAATGTGACTCCGTGACTCACTTCGTACCATCATCCCCGATCCTCCTTTCGTGGTTCCGAACCATATGGAGTTATTAATCTCATGGATTATGAATGGGATGTAACCTTCACGGGTCAATCGTTGTTGCCTATCGTTGTCCCTTTATCGTGGTTGCCTTTTATGATCCGTGAACGGTTTACAAGTTCCTTAAAAACATGTTGGCGGCTCCCTACTTTCCTTGTCCCTAATCGTATACGTCAATTCCCACTTCTTAAGAGTGCCAATCATATTCACACATGCTTTAACGTAGGCGCATTTCGAACGACACCTAAAATTTGGCGACTCCACTAGGGAGGATTCTTGGTTATTTATCGATTTAATTGATCGGTATTTAATTAAGATGAGTGGATGAGACTTGAAAGATTCTTGAAAAATATTCCTGTGATTAATTTGGCATTTTTGCATAAGCATAGAAGTTTTAACGTCGCATTTAGGTCTGTCCCGTAGGAAAAATTGAATAACTTGATTACGTACGAAGGAAAACAGGGAACCAGTCAGACTTTCTAACTGTCGTGCCACGGCAAAATCTGCCGTGTCACGGTGCAGTATACCGTCTGACGGTGTGCAGCACCGTGGCACAGTGCTCTCTGCCGTGTCACGGCAGTCTTAAAATAATTTGGGTGGCTTGTTTTCTCTTCTCACAGTCAACTTCTTTCGATTTTTCTAAAAAAAACGTGTGTGTTCTACATACGTCTTAGCCCCGGGGGATTTAAGCTCTATCAACCCAAAAACGCTCATGGCAATAAGGGTTCATCCGAGTTATTAAATCCACCCAAACCATGGAGTCGACTTCGATTTCATCACCAACTTGCGGAGCCACCCGTTGGCATACACCCTCAAGGGAGGCTGCCTTGCTAACACGTCCAAACTCTTATCCATGGTACCTTATTGACACCAAATAAACCTGACCATAGTCGAACATAGAACTTGACCTTAGGTTGGGAACTGTTCTTTGCATCATTGTGCCTACGTGTATTTGTGTGTATATTTGGTCGTTTTGATCCTAACCTTAACGATCTTTCTTTGTCTATGGTGGATTACTTTATGACTAACGACTGTCAATGGACCGTACTCACTTAGTAATTAGCGCAAACTAAAAAAAAAATTGTCGTGCCATATCATCATCCACCATGCCACGGGAAAGTTCACCATGTCACGGCAATTTTCACCGTGGCACAGTGGTTTCCAGCAAAAAAAAAAAAAAAAAAAAAAAAAAAAAAAAAAAAAAAAAAAAAAAACTCTAGAAATGGTCACCGCGTCACGGCAGCTTGTGCTGTGACACGATACAGTTTGTCGTGCCACGGTGCATAGAAAATAAGTCTAGTCAGCTTTTTTTTTTTATTCTTTCGTGTTAATTTGGTCCTCACGTCAGTCATTTTTGTTACTGTTCACATGTCTAGCCATACGATCATACCACGAGTCTTATAACATCACTTAATCACTCACGAGTCAAGTATAGTCCACACACTTTCTTCATTTTTTTTACTCGAGTCATACACCATGTCGTTTATGATCGTATACTAGGTTCATGCACCCTCATTTCCGTCATAATAAAAGATGAGTGGATCAGAGTTATTTTCACCTATTTTCAAATGACTTTTTTCCTATCTTGAGCAATGTGTCAAACAATTAAGTGCGGTTGTTTTATTTCACAGCACTTGGTCAAGGAGCAGGGGTAGATTGGTACGGTTTGAGCCATTACTACATCAACCTCTTAGACCTAAGAGGCGGTTAAAGAGAACTTTTCCATCTCCACGTCACTCATCACCTTCAAACTACTTTCAGTTTGTCCCAATGGCCACTAAGGAAGATATTGAGAACATCAACAAGTCCATTGAGACAATTTCTAACATGTTACAAGCACTCACTACCAGAGTCAACACCGTAGAGCAAAACAATGTTATTGCGGCTACAACGGACAAGATCAAAGAGCAAATGAGCAAGGTTTTTGAGGATTTCACCTATGTGGAACGGCCTACCACTCCTTTAGATGTGAAGGACAGACTCCCTGAAAAGTTCTCCATTGCTGATATTCCAAAGTTCAAGCCTACTGACAATCCAATATTCCATTTGAAGGCGTTCTCTGCAACCATGGCTCGTAAGGGATTGGACGTAACACTCTTCCCTACGGTGTTTCCTCTCTCCTTAGAACATGCTTGCCAACAATGGTTTTATTCCCTAGATGCCAAGCGTACTGCGACTTGGCAAGATGTCACCGACAGTTTCATGAACCGTTACAATTGTAACATTCAAAGTAAAACTTCTGAACGTGAACTCTCCATTCTCAAACAGAAAGAGAATGAAGGCTTCACTGCTTATCTGAACAGGTGGAGGGAAACAGCTGCACTCTTGGTAGATCCTCCCAAAGAAAAAGAGATGATTCGCCACTTCATCCAAAATTTGACTCACAAGTACAAGCAACATCTCAAATTTCTTCTCTGAACACTTTCGAAGCTGTATACGACATCGGCATCAATATCGAGGATGAGCTAATAAAGACCTGCTAGTAGTAACAATAATAACATTTGGAAAAACAAGAAGAACGACCATCCTTCTTCTTCGTCTTCTAAGCACGAAAATACTACCACAATATAAGCTAATTTGATCTCAATGAAGTGTTAGCTCTTGATGCCCCATTGCCCAAGAAGAAAATAACTTACACTCCTTTAGGAATGACTTATGATGCAACCTTTGATCGCCTTTATGGTCAAGGCTTGATCACACCTATTGGGCCATTTCTAGAGCCAAAACCTGAAGAAAGGAGCGCCAAATGGAATCCCAATGCCCATAGCAAGTACCGTAAAGGAAGGGGCCACACTACGGAGCAACGTTGGAATTTGAAGGATATCATTCAAGACTTGGTGGATGCAAACAAACTTCCTGTCCCTCCAGGCGGCAAGAAGTAATGAACACACGGCGCACAACAGATCCTTTGTGCAAGATTTCATGTTTTCTTTTTTTATCATTCATCTCCATTCCCCATTCATGTCTAGCATAGGTTTTTCATTTCAAATTTTTATATGTTTTATGTGTTTCGTTCACCTTTTCCATTAATAAAATGAGCAAATTTCCTTTACATCTCGATCATAGCATTTTTCATTCACTCATTCTAAAAAAAAACATCAATTACCAAACTAAACACAAGGTACACCAATGACTTGAGGCACCTCTACAACCCTGTCATTCCCTGTTAATCGTTCAATCACATTTAATTTCTTCATCAACCACTTTGAGTCTCGTCTAACGTTTGGCCTTCATTTCTTCAATCCACATTTACTTAACCCTGGGATTGGAATATGTGTAATTGTATAACATTCAAAAAGCAAGTAAAAAAAAGCAGCAAAGCAACAATAAAACAATGTCTAAGGGCAAGTGTTCCAATGTCTTTGATATGAACACGTCTCAAATGCGTCTCTCATCGAGTGCTTGGTACCGTGCCTGAGAAACATGAATGCTAAGTGAGTGATGGACCGCATGATCTGAGATTGCCCACATTGATTCAAAAGAATGGAAAAAAAATGAAAATAAACTTGCAAAATTAAAAACAAAAAAATATATGAAAAATAAAACTTGCAAAGTCTAATACACAATTGCATATCTTGGGGGCTTCTCTCGAGTCTTGAGCCTTTTACCCCTTTCTTCCTTAAACCTTCAGCTTAACCACCTTACAACCCTTGAAAGACCTATTTGAGGTGTACACACACTTGTGCAAAGTTCGGTTAGAGCTACCGAATACGTAGGCAACCTCACATCGAGGTGCGGCCACATTCATATCCACGTTCATATTCACATCAAGTCAAAGAATATCCAATGCCTACCCCTATCCATCTAGAGCTAGACTTGGGGGCTTGAAACCATATCATTTAGCCTACCCAGCCTAAAAGAGTCATCATCTTTGACTCTTCTCACATATATTTCCATCACCATAACCTTTGCAGCCAACATTAGTATCACATTCACACACTTCACTCACACATCCATATCCATATCATCCTCCCTTAAGAACCCTTTATCATGGAATCTTGTTTCAACACTGTGCATGTTTCATCATATTTCAGGACAACATTCATTAGAAGAAACGTTGTATACTTGCTTAGCTTCCTGACCTGAGCAATATTCATTGTTTCACGTATCGCATAATGTGCTGAGCAACATTTTTTTAATCATACAAAGCATATCGTGCTTAGCTCCTTGACCTAAGCAACATTCATAATCACTTCATCTATATACGTGCTTAGCTTCCAGACCTAAGTGACGTTCAAGATCGTTTCTTTACACCATATATGATGCTTAGCTCCATCACCTAAGCTCATTCATCTATCGTGTCACACGATGTGATTGTCCTTAGCCTCCTGGCCTAAGGACATGCATCATGCATACATTATTTTCAAAACAAGCAATTCAATTTGTACGATTCATTTCGTCTTGCTCAACAAGGAAGTTAAAAAGTTCTTCCCTTTTTCATGTCTTTTCTTTTAAGGAAGTTCAAAAAACTTTTTCAAAATTTTCTCATCGAGGGAAGTTCGAAAAAAAAACTTCATTTTTCACGCCTTTCTTTTTCGGGAGAAAGTCGGTACCCTCCACTAGTATCATGACAAAAATGATGGAAAATTTTTGCTTTTGCATTTTCGGTTGCTTGTGTCTGCACACACACACTCAAACTATACACACACAATCACAAGTTATACATGTCATGTCGTGACTAGTCAAGCTTGGTCAAGTCAGTTGGTCAAGTCAATCATAGTCTATACGAGTCCCTTGGCAAATTTTATTTTGCAGGTCTTAATTACAGCCCACGTCCGGGGACAAGCGGACCATCTATAGCCCACGTCCGGGGACAAGCGGACCATTTACAGCCCACGTCCGGGGATAAGCGGACCAAATACATCCCACGTTCGGGGACAAGCGAAACATCTAAAGCCCACGTCCGGGAACAAACGGACCCTCTACAGCCCACGTCCGGGGACAAGCGGACCATTTACAGCCCACGTTCGGGGACAAGCGAACCATCTACAGCCCACGTTCAGGGACAAGCGGACCATTTACAGCCCACGTTCGGGGACAAGCAAACCATCTACAGCCCACGTTCGGGGACAATCGAACCACCATCATTTCATGACGCAAGGTTCTTGATACACAGAGACTTGCAATCTCATCATCTGTTGACTTTCCTCAAGCATGGAAAGCATTATCCGGTAGATATCTTCAAGCATAGAAAACCGTCAAATTCCTTTGTCGACTTTCCTCAATCATGGAAAGCATTATCGGTGGATTTCTTCAAGCATAGAAAAATGCCAAAATCATACGTCGAATTTCCTTAAGCATGGAAAGTATCATCCGGTAGGTTTTTTCAGGCTTAGAAAGCTACCAAACTCATATGTCGGCTTTCCTCAAGCATGGAAAGCATTTCAACAAACGTCATCCGGTGGATTCCTTCAAGCATAGGAAGCTACCAAACTCATTTGTCACCGATACACTGGTGTCAGATAAGCATTCTATCTCTTTACTCTGTAGAACTAACATTTTTCTGCAGGTATCGGCGTATACAGAGTGATTTAGGATCGCAGAACGTCTTTAATCATTCTCCGTCCCTATCGACTACTTTGACTATCGTTTTCGAAACTGACGTTTCTACAAACTCAGTCAAAGTGGGGGCTTCTGTAGACACCTAAAAATGTCTCCCCAAAACCAAACCCGATGATGAACACCTTTCACCGTCATTATTGGTCGGGTTGAGTATTTAATCTTTGGAGTGTTTAAATCCATGTTCTATCCAATATATTTCATAAACCAATCCATTTCCTAGCTCATTTCCCTAAACCATAGCTTGTTAACCACTTTTCGTGTCCACATCGCAAAACCAAGAGAAACTGATTTTTTAGTCTTATAATTTTGATCCAAATATTATTTGGTTGAATAGGCCTTGAAATAAGCTTTCCAACCATATGTCATAAGCCCAATTCCAAGCTATAACGAAAAAGATATGAGCAAAACACTAAACTCGGCCCAAAACCAACACCCTTCCACTAAAACGAATATATCATAAAATATACATATCATTTTGGCCTGATTATAATTGGGTTGGAAAGTAGACTTGATAAACTTTCCAATGATATATTATATGTCTTATTCTGAGTTACGGATCAAAAGTTATGATGATTTTAAAAACGGGTAAAAAACTGGAATCACCGCGCACAGTGCAAAAGCACCGTGTCACGGGAGTGTGCCCCGTCTGACGATGCCTTCCCCCGTCTGACGGTGCCTTCCCCCGTTTGACGGTGCCTGGTTCCGTGACACGGTATTGTACATTGTGTCACTGTGCCATTTTTGAAGCTTTTTTGCGTCAAATTCCACCGTGGCACGGTACCTGTTGTCGTGACACGGTACCTGCAGCCGTGACACAGTATTTCTCACCGTTTCACGGTGCTTTTTCCGTGTAATTTCCGCGTTTTCCCATACCGTGACACGGTGTACTGTAATGTGCCACGGTGGACACTACCGTGTCACCGAATTTTCTCTTGTCTTTTCCACGTAAACCCTTCACGCGTTTTCACTTCCCGTAGGTCAAATATTTCCCGTGTCACTCCAGTTGTCCACCGCGTCACGAGATTTTTCCCCGTCTGACGGTGCCTTCCCCCGTCTGACGGTGCCTGGCACCGTGTCACGGTGTTTCCTGTCGTGTCGCAGTGTTAATTTTTAGGGTTTTTATCTTTTTAGGGTTCCGCGTGTTCCCTCTACTCAATTTCCCTATAAATAAGACCCTCATTTCTGCAGTTCGGGGCATCAAATCCTTCTTTCTTCCTCTCTTTTACACCAAAAATCATTCTATTCTCTCTCTCCCATATTCTAAGCCTTAAACTTATATTTCTAATTACACCATTCTTCCCTTAAGCACTCCAAGGAGTCCATACTTAACCCGAGGTTCTGTCCTTAAACCAAGGCATGAGAGGTACAAATAACTGAGGGTTTGGACCAAATCAAATCTATATTTATTTAATTTAATTTTTATTTGCTTTATATTTTTTATTGAAGTTACTAACAGTTTATTCATAATGTAGCAATTTAAAGGAACGCGCAGAATGTGTTGGGGTTTGGTGAGTCCGACTCACCGCGGAAACAACCCCGACCCAAGGAACCACTCGTAATTAATAAAACCATAAAGAATAAATAAATAAACACAAGAAAAGGAAGAACGAATCATACCCTTGAAGCAAGCTTCGCCCTCTCAAAACGGGCTCTTACTTGAAAGCCTTAAGCACCGCAAATGTCGTGCCTCCAACGGTATTCACCCACAAAGGACGAACACGACTTTTTAGGTCCGCTACCTTGGAGTTAGCAAGGTCCGATCAAAACCCAAGTGTTAATGGAGTTTAAGAGTTTTTCCCAAAATATGGAATGCTCTTTCTAACTCCCACTCAAGCACTTTACTCCAAACCCCAAGGTTGGTATTTATAGAGGAAAGTATGAGTAGGAATTTCTATCCCATCAATTTGGGATCATGAAATTCCACAAATTAATTTAAAGTTAAATTAAATTAAAATTGCAAACTAATAATAAATCTACAAGTGGCATTACCATCTGAAATGGGTTGGTGAGGACCACATGGAGAGTAGGGGACCATACTTGCTCCCCACTCAATACTCTCCTTGTGCCACATGTCCCTCACCCACTTGCTTCCATATTCCTCAAGCTTCCCCTATATGACCGGCCCTATGGCCCAGCCCCGCAGCCCAGCCCCGCACAAAGATGCGGGCTGCTGCTGTGCACGCAAGCCTCGCACGCTTGGTGCGGGCTGCTGCTTGTGCGTGCGCTGCTAGGCTTGCGATGCTAGCATGCGCTGCTAGCATGCCTAGCTGCGGAAGCTAGCTACTGCACGTACTATGTGCTCGCGGCTGCTAGCTGCTGCTAGCTTATGGCTGCTAGCATGGTGCGCTAGCACGCACCTAGCCAGCCATGCTAGGCTCGGCTTGGTGCGCTTGCTAGCCACCTATGCTTGGACATTTTTGCCCCTAGCATTCGGATGCTCGGGGCACTCCGATGCTAGGGGTATTTTGGGAATATGGTCGATTTATTATTATTTTGCGCGTCTCGTCTTTTTATTTTTTTTTACTCGACTTCCGACGCTCGGTTTCGACGCTCCAAGCTCGAATTACTGACGTCTAAATATTTAACACTCGGGCGACGAATTAATTTCTTCCGAATTAATTCATCGAGTCGGTTCGTATATTTTGCTTAGGTGTGACCCGAAGGGTTTAGTCAAAATTAAACTGTAATATTAATTATATTAATATTACTAATCGGAAGCGACCTCCACCCAAGCATTCCGATCACTTGACCTTACTGAATATATTAGCTTTCTAATAATTCTGAACCCGCTATCAGAATAATACACTTGTTTGATGGACACCATTCCTTTCAGAATGTGAGTAATTAATTAATTTAATTACTCTTATTTTATTTTAATATTGCTAGTATCATGATTAGGTTATTTTATTTTGATTTGACTAACGCTATTATTGTTAAATTGCTTCCAATATTAATGTGTGTTCTATTATATTTATTGATCACCATTTTGCATGTTTAAAGGGAATATGTAATTGAAAATCACGCCTAATAAGATAATCTGGACGACCGGTTTAGGTTCCTTTTTAATCTTATTGTTTAATCAAGTGATCACAAATTTTATAGAATTATATGTTGCAGTAATATTTAACCAATTTAGCTTAATAATAGTTTGGAGCAAATTGAATCTCTGTTTGTATCCGCCTTTGAGATCGCAGGAATGTTTTTCACTATAAGAATCGAGTAGAGGCCAATACGGGCGAATGTGACTCCATGACTCACTTCGTACCATCATCCCTGATCCTCCTTTCGTGGTTCCGAACCATATGGAGTTAGTAATCTCATGGATTATGAATGGGGTGTAACCTTCACGGGTCAATCGTTGTTGCCTATCGTTGTCCCTTTATTGTGGTTGTCTTTTATGATCCGTGAATGGTTTACAAGTTCCTTAAAAATTTGTTGACGGCTCCTTACTTTCCTTGTCCCTAATCGTATACGTCAATTTCCACTTCCTAAGAATGTCAAGCATATTCACACATGCTTTAACGTAGGCGCACTTCGAACGACGCCTATAAAAACCATTTCAGGTCCAATTTTGTATTTTTGGTATAATTTCGTCATTATTCATCGGAATTGGGCTTATAATATATCGTTGGAAAGTTCTTTTCGAGTCCAATCTAACTACACTATTATTGGACCCTCATCATGGACCGAACTAAATTGGACTGGACATTTTCAAAAATAGAGTACGAGAAGAAATATTTTCGAAAATTGAAAGATGTATTTTTTAAAACGGCCGCATCACAAGATTTTTCACACTTTCACCTCGTTTGATAATCAAATGACGTGAAAGATATTCATCACTGGGTTTGGTTTTTGAAGAGATACAACCAGGTATAGGTATTTAATTGCATTATTATTTTGATATAATTAGTTTCAAAAATGAATATGGGGAAATTTTGGATTTTTGAAACTAATTACATCAATATAATAACTCATTTAAATACCCTATATACTATTGTATGAGTAGAAATTACTCCAGGTGTTTTGAAAATAATTATATTTAAACACATATAAACAATTCAAAAAAAAAAAAAATGTCAAACAAAAAGATGAAGCATTATTAATTGGATTATAAAGGAAATTGTTAACATAGTAATATGCATTTTGAAAAGAAAACATAAAATTAAAAAAAATATTAAAATAATAATAAATATAGACGGAATACTCCTTGAAATACTTTTTCGGTGACCGACATATTATTTTGCACATATAGTATAAAAGGTGGTTGTGCTAAAAGCAAGTAGTTGAGTTCGTATTATTTTGCACACATCGTTGATAGTTGGCATTATATTAAGTCATTTTTCTTTAAAAAAAATACGAACTTCACAAATTTTGAACAATTAGTAAAAATATATAAACAATCACAATATACCACTCCTATACTTTTGAACATTTTAGTAAAAAATTTACACAATTACAAATTTTGAACATTTATTAAAAAATCCGAACATTGCAAAATTTAAACAATTTAGTAAAAAAAAATTGAACAATTGCTTAGGTTTTTAGCGATAAAGGAGTTTGTAGCGTAAATGAGCTGGTGATCCAGCTAGGAATAGCTAGACACAATAGACTTATTGCCTTATTGGTTACAAGGCTTTTGTTTATTAAAACCCTTAACGTGTTAAACAAACTCAATAAGCAAAGAAAAAAACAATCACTAACTGGCAAAAATATAAAGGGCCAAAGCAACCTTCGTTCAACCATCTGAGTTAATCAGCAACTCATGCAAGTCCATTTTCCCATATGATGCTACGAACGAAACGAGCTGCGATTGAAAAGCACAGCCAATGCACAAACAGTGCAACATAATAGATGAGGGTGCATAAGCCAACTATTAAGACTAGAATAGACCCGGTCTACAATAACTTATTGTAGACCCAACCTTCTACTATACCATACGAATGTGATTATATCATACAAAATGTGATTATATTATTACAAAAGTGATTATATCATCTTGAAACTATTATGTAAATGTATCACTCAAAAGTGAATTTATCATTATAAAAAGTATCAAATAGTAAATTACATCATTCAAAAGATGATTTTTAAATTTTATCATCCTAAAGATAATTATATAATCTCATTAAATGGGTTAATATGAGATCAAAATATGACTCACAAAAAGATAATTATATATTTAAATAAGTGATTATATCACCCCGAATGTGATTATATTATTTGAAAGTGTCAAATTTTGGGTCTACAATAATTTATTATAGACCGGGTCCATACAAGACCAATTCTAAGCCAACAGAGAAAATACGTTTGAACATTAAGCGCACCTAATCTTGGAAGCATCAACATTGTGTCATAAGAAGACCCATGCTAGCAAGGCTTTGTTACATTCTTACAGACACGGCAATTCTCAACTACGCTCAACTTGATTCGTGAAAATATACTATGAAAAATTGAAAATAGTGCATGAAATTGTAAGGCTATACAACAAAACTAGATTATATAGAAAAAAAAAAAAAAAAAAAAAAAAAAAAAAAAAAAAAAAAGAAAAGGAAACAACGATACAAAATTTTATCCTATTTTGCTTAATCCTCTGGCTCTCTCCCTTCTATTATGCGTAACCTTTTGAATAGTTTACAGCTCAATAAAAACCAACTATTGTAGGACTAAAATGAGTATATACACGGCACTTGATGCTCAAAATATTCTCAAGAAGGGTCAACTTTTATAACGAGTGGCTGCCAAAAATCTGAAGGTGACTCTTTTACAGTAGGAAGCTTTGATGTTTCGTCTGAAGCCAAAATGCATTCAAAATCAGCATTTTCAGCTAATGCTTTATCCAGAGAAGCTTTAGCAATTCGGGTTATAGACATTATTAGGATCACTGCAAAGTAAGATACAAAATATGAAAGTTAGTCAAGTTCACAAGAGTTGTATCAAGGACAGAATTCTATTTACTTCTTCCATAGTTAAATTGGTACGGGATGGTGGTCGTTTAGAGCCTATAATTGCAAACAACGTTCAAGATCAAAATGTTACTCTACTGAAAAAAGTAGAATGAGTCCTGACAAAAATGGGCAGGTCTTGATGGCTATATGTATAGCGGAGAAGTGGGAATTCTCGAGCTAGATAGCATCAAATGAAAAGATTATCACAGTTATTCAGCATTTCAGTGTGCCAGTTAAATTCTAGGCTTACATAAGCATAATCCTTCAAGAATGACAAAGAAATATTTACGAAGTAAAAGAAAATAAAATGGTAAATGACTCACCAGATACAATTAGACCCAATCCAATAAAACCCTGCAGCAGCAAGATAACAAAATGACTTCCAGATTTTTCAAAGCAAATGCATGCCAGCATAAGTAGTTCAGCGGTTCTGTCCATGTGAAAGCATTTGGAAGAACAAGCCCAAGAAATTTACGTCTTAAGGTTTAATTTTAAAGCTTGTTCATCTGGGTGCACTGAAACATAACTTTCTCCAAGAAAAATAGTCTATCATTTCAAACTACGCTCTTAGATGTCTTCCATGCTTGCAACTTAAAAGACATTAAACTGGTTATGAATAAAAACGAAACACAGGGATCTAGAATGGGAGTGACACTTGTCATTTATGATTAGAGAGACAACATTTCAATGCAGGAACAAGGTGGCAATAAGAGATGAGTGAAGTGAGGATAAATCTAAGTGAGTCCAGTCATATTTGTGAAGACTTGCTACATATATAACAACTTCACAACTGAAACCTAAGGACAGTTTTATTTGTTTGCTATGTGTACTATAGTCAACAGTATAAGTTAATCAAGAATGAATAACCGACAATTTAAACCTTGTGTTCTACAAGAGAACATGTTGATCAGATAAGCTAAAAAAATTAATTGGAAGCACTTACCAATCGAGCAGTTGACACCTCACTCCATCCATGGGTGACATCAGAAAGGTTTTTCAATGTTGTACCCACATATACAAATGCAAATGTGATCGGCTGCAATGAAAATTAAACATGGTGATAATTAGCATTTATAATGGAATAGCCCTCCCTGTCTCTACAAGAAAATCGCACAACAGAGAGTAAAAGGGCGAATGGTGGTGAATGAAAACAATAAAAAAAAAAAATTTAAAAAAAAAAGAAAGAAAAAAAGAAAAATAGACAAGCTAACACAGAGCAGCATGCAGTACCATCATTCCCAACCACGTTGCCAGGATGTAAGCGCCCAAGTTAATAGGAGTTACAGACAGGAGGTAATTCAACATGTTGAATGGAAGGAGGGGAACCAGTCGAAGTAGCAAAACAATCTGTCAACGAGAGAGTTATTAGAGCAAATGTAGAAAACCTACTCTAAAACAACTCAAGTATTTGATCATTATGTAGGAAATAGTAATAATTAATAACTAAAAATAATTCAAAAATTAAAAAATTAAATAAATAAAATAAAAAGATATTTAAACAAAAAGCATGATAACTTGACCTAAAAGTAGCATTATGATAACACCCTCCCTTAACAGTTATTTGTCCTTTCCCACTTGGCATGGCTTAAAAAAGTAATCTTTCTTATTTTCAATGAAACAATATTTGGGAAAATTATAAGACATTATTTAATGATGATTTCTCAAAAGTAACATCGGGAGCACAAGAAGTTAAATAAAAAAAGAAAAAGAAAAAGGGAGAGGGGTGTGTGTGTGTGAGGGGGGGGGGGGGGGGTCCTCATCGGTAAATATTTCTGGAAAAATTGTCCAAGTGACAACTTCAGGATAGAAGGGGCTGGCATGAGTATTAACTTGAGACAATGTACTAGACAGCTGAAATAAATATCCACAGTAGAGTAAATTTTCAATATGATCCACAATAGCGATAGTTGATTCTCAACAGAAGTCTACAATACATCATTAATAAAACCCATTAATTCAATTATTTCTATTCCTTAATTTCAGCCAAAAAAAAAAAAAAAATTAAAACAAAGGCGAACGTTAAATAATAGCCCATCAATTCCTTTTCAATAATATATGTTTCTAAAACCTATCAAGCAGCAGACCTGGGGTTTTTCATATTTTATCATTTAGTGCAAGTAAAGCTTAGTTTTAAAAGGCGCAAGATGCAGCAAGGCACAAAAGTTCTTGGATCCTAGGCGAGAGCCTTTTGTAGGTGAGGCGCACTTTTTGATTGATAAGTCTAAGAAAAGAAACATGAAAAAAGGTGAAAGACCATGTGCTCAATAATTAGGGTTCTTTAAATGGAATTAGGGCATTTGGGATCTCTTGCTCCTCTAGTATTATAAATTTAACAGCTGCAAAGTCACATGGTGTTTTACTTAAGAAAATTATTTTACATATCAGCTATTGATGACTTACTATACAACATAAGGCGCAAGAACCAGCCTAGAAAAAGCACAGAGCTAAGGCGGTGCCAGCTCTCGCACCTGACTGTGCCAGCTCTCGCACCTCACAGAGCTTAAGCGCAACTAAGGTGCACTTTACAAAATTATTAAGTAATCGGAATCAAATGAAGTATGTGTGATTATATCAAGGCAAGAATTGACATAGAGATAAAATGTGATAGACTCACATGGGGCACTCAAACCACCACTAAGGGTGTACGTGAAAAGGAAGAAAGGTAAAGAGAAGAGTGTTCAACGGGAAGGGAGCGTACAACAGGCACCAAAAGAAAGGGGTGACAGCAAGGCAAAAAACGGACAAAAAGATTTTATGATCTACTATGGCATTGAGAAACTGAAGAAGAGGACAAGCTGATTCTCTGATGAAGTAGAAGACATCCATTAATTCCAGGTTATTGTAATTACTTGAGTATATATTGTCAGTAGAGAGTTAGTAGCCTCAAGCTGCTGGTGAGACTGATAGCCTAAAGTTATCACTTTTGTACCTAAAATCTGTCATTGTCAATCAAATAATCAAACTTTTGCCTTTAGAATTCTCTTACAAAATATAGCTTACAATCTAAAAGTACTAGTATATTACATAAAAGCCTAAACCTATACAATTTAAATGACTTACTGCCAGGTTTCAATATTTTTCTTTACTCGTTTTGAGTTGCAATTATATCAAGCTTACTTGATTGTAGCATAGATGAGTTACAAATAAAATGGGTAGGCAATATACCTCACAAGAAGTTGGTTGAAGGGGAGTGTCATATATTACTAATCTGCTTCTATAACAAACAATCACTGTTTCCACTGGAGGGTCAGTTATTATTTACTGCCACATGTTACTTATGGATAACAGCTAACTTTTATGGATAACAGCAAACTTAGGTAAATCCTTTCATCAATATGACTTACAAGAGACTCCAGCCCATGACAAGGCTGGGGGAGGGAGGGAGGTGGGTCAGATATAAGCAGTGTAGCTGCTCTAATAAAGTGAGGATATTTTCAAGTCAAACTGACCTTTAATCCAAAATGTAACAAGCCCCCACTACTTCACAATAATAAAGTATCAATGGTTTACTTAGTAATTTAGGATAGTTTTCAATGCAAGCCATCTGAGCTCTTCGTACCAGCAGATCACATTAACACATTGGGTAATGTCCCAGCAACAGCGAAGGCAATCTTCTTGGACATAAACAAAAGTATATTTCAACATTGTTGACTATGCCTACAAAGAAGATACAGTTTGAGGATCATTCAACGTAAGCATCCCTGATGGTAAAGCAAACTTTAAAAACTATCAATATTTTTTATCTCAGAGAAGAACAGAAGCCACCAAGATAGATCAAGTCAATTGATTCAACTGCTTACAGTTCATTTGACCTTTCATGAAACTGATACATGGAAAAGTGAGATTTTTAAAGCCTCTGTGGGTAGCTCAAATCCTATAATGAAACTAAGGAAAACTTGTTTGCAACTTGCTTGCTTTGAGTCATTTTAAAGTTATAACATAATAGGATTATATAAAATAAAAAAAAAATTAAATAAAAAAATTAAAAAAAAAAATTTTAAATAAAATATTTTTTAAAAAAGAAGAAAGTCAGATAAGTAGCTGTTCATGAATGGAGTTTGATTTTACTGATTCCAACTATGCTCACATAAAATAGGAACATCTATGACAGCATTAGACTAAGAGAACTAGAGTAGATGAACAGATCTTGCTGATATAAAAATTATGAGGACCATCCACAACCAAAAGACGGTGGGCCTAAAGATCACTGAAACTTAAGGAACATCCACTAAAATTTTGAAAAGAGAAAAAATGAAGCACTAGAAAGGCATATCAGATAATGAAAAGAGAAGAACTATGGAAACTCACAGCTATTATACCTCAAAATACACAGAGCTTAAAGGAATATAACAGATGTCAACAGCTTCTGTAGCAGCTACATATACAGCTGTCACAGGGTACCATAGTCAGAGGGAGAAGATCAAAAAGTGATACTTCATTCAGAAAGGATAAAAGTCGCCAATGGATTTGGAAGATAAAATAGAATTGAGGAGAGTGATGAGGAAACTTTTTTACAACATGATTTGATGATCCTATGGTTGCAGCTAAAATAAGAACTAAATGCAATTTGCAATATGCAATATGCAATTTTAGGGTTTTTAATTGCTCATAACACGAGCAGGCAGTGACTTGACAGAATATGATACCTATACCGTAAAATATATATGTGTGTGTGTGTGTGTGTGTGTGTGTGTATGTATGTATATTATCATGCCATAGTTCATATAGATGACAATGTCACCACTATTATGTCACAATGATGCAAAACAGTTAAGAAGCTCATTCAAAGCACATTTCTACAAATCCAAGTCAAAGTCTCAACACATGACATCTCCCAACACAAACGAAATAATTTAGATAAGGAAGCTACAAATAATGCCAAATATAATATTCTACAAATAACAATAAGTACATGCAATGAAGCAATTGTCCACCTCAGCCTGAATGAAGTTTCCATACAAATTCCATGGCCTACCTGACTACATTCACAAGAATTATGGATGACATACAAATTAGTGATATCCTGATTTTTAAACACTGTTCTACAATTTCCTGTATAGAGCTATGACACTTCAACAATTTAACCATAAAAGCCTTCATAATTTTCAAAACATACCCAGATTTCCAAATTACATTGCTCACTGATATTGTAACTCATTGTTTCATCAAACGCATCAAACTAAGACAGACAAAAACAACCGCTTTCACATGCACACATTAACTGAGACCCATACTCAAGGTAGTATTACCTTAAAGCCAGACTTTTGAATGGCAATGGCAACTGCTTGGAACTTGGGGTAGTTCTTAAGCTTTGACATGACATAGGATTTTCCGATCTGGAAAAAGTAAAAAAACAAAGAATTTATCAGCTCTTGTAACATTACAATCAGGACATGATAAAAATATATGAAATAAGTATTAAGAAAGTAGCAGCAAGCATGTACACAATGACAGACATGCACAGAGAGGCATTCAAGACTTACTGTTCTTCCAAGAAGAAAAGCCGCTGTAGCACCAAGTGTGGCTCCAGTTGAATCAGCAACAAATCCTAAAGGCAACCCAAAGAGATAACCTCCTCCAAGCTGGAGAAAAAACAGGCCAGGATCAGGAAATCACATAAGAAGTAATTGGGAATAAATGTGATCAGTCATTGAAAAGCAAATATTTGCAAAAGATTACTAGGAGAGAAAGTGAGGTGTATCGGTGCAAACATCTACCTGATCTAAGAAGTGTGAAAAGATATGTTAAATCACTATGCCCAATTCAAGTTAATTTTTGAAATTAGTATAGATTTTGGCCCTATGCCCTACATATTTTAAACGTCGAGATTCTTGATACAGGATCAAGCACTATATTTTACTCAATTGGCATAAAGAAATCACTAACTATTGTCACACTATATCAGATTTCATGTCATATCTCATCACTAGTTAATAAATCAGTTTGAAGCTGGAGTTAGTGAATCTTCCAATTCAAAGAAATTGAAAACATCCATTTCAATTTCTGATTGCATTGACATTAGATCAATCAATAAACTAATCAATAAAAGCCTTAATCCCATAAGTGGGGTAGGCTACATAAATTAAATTTGATTATTCCGTGTATTCATCGACAAATCTTCCTCTTCCATCCCTTACAATCCAATGCCTCATCCTCATGCAAATCCATATACTTCATATCCTTCCTAACTCCTTCCAACCAAGTCATTTTCGGTCTCCCTCTCCCTCGTTTAACCCCTCCATGGTCCCACTCTTCGTACCGGTGCTTGTACATTGACATTAGATATTTCAATAAATTTTTCATGTTTGTGATTAAGCTAAAAGTCAAGGACCAGTCTCTTAAATAAAAGATCTTACATAAATTAACTCTTTGCAGCCGTGTAATATGGCCAAAAGAGTCTCTTTACAGTTGTACGCCTGTACATACCAGGTTAGAAAGATTTGACCTCTCCCCTCCTCGACAAAAAAGACGCAACGGATGGTCTAGTATGGTTTGTCGGGAAAGTGGGAGGCAAGAACGAGCAATATGAGAGACATTGCTGGTAGCTCAATATACAAAAACTAAAGACTCCGGTGTTTCAATAACCACCTAGTGATCCATGCACAGCACGAAAATTAAAATTCAACAATTCTTCAAAATTATCTAATTTGGAAAGACGAAATAATAGAAGTTAAAAAGCATTCTAAAATAATATATAATTTCAGCTGTTAGTTCCCAAATAAAGATATCATCATACCATTATAAATACTATGAAACAGAAGAATTTTATATGCCTAAGGCAGTCATATACAATTTCATGGAGTATAAAAACAGTTTTAAGTGTAAGCTACTAAATGATGATCCTAGAACTTTCCTTATTCCCATCGTAAGACACTAAGAACAAAGAAAAGAAGGAGCAAGAAATATCAATCACCATGAGAAAATATCGTAAAGAATAACCAATAAAAAAAGTTTCATACCGTAAGTACTGAGGCAGGAACTGCTAGAACTGTGAGAGGGATGTATGCAATAGCCCTAACAGAATAAAATAGCCTCAATTAGTTGCAGAGCCAATATTAAAAATGGTCTATCTTTACTGAATTAGAAATGTCTGCTATTAGGTGAGTTTACAATAAGACAATTTGTTTATACAAAAATGTAGATGTATTTCTTTTGGGATAACCGAAATAAGAACACCATTTCCTGAGTTCATCACACAATCCCTTCAGCCATTCCAAATCAATCAACCTTTACTCAAGGCCATAAATATTTTTTTAGAACATGAAAAAAGAGTAAACAATTTACTGTTTACAAGTCCTCAGTTCCACAAATATTGTACCATGTAAAGTTTAATGCTTCACCAGAGACAACTTTGACCGTTAATAAGTTTAATTCTCATCAAGTTTTAAGAAGAAAAAAAAAGTTGATATCTTTAAAGCATACATAAGGACAAATCTAACAATATCCCACATGTCTATTCTTTTCTATATGTATAATACACAAGCGGATGGTCAAATGAGAACGTTTGAAAATTGTAAAAATTCAGCATGGAGCAATATCTGTGAAACGAAGGTCATCAAACCATGCAAATGCAAGAACTCCCAACCCCCCACCCCCCTAAAAAAATAAATATAAAAATAAAATTAAAAATAAAATCATGAAGCACAAAGATCACTTAGATAGTTTATTGTCCTCCATCAAATCCAATGTCACTTTGTATGGCCTTCATATTTGATTTAAGTCCCATACCCTCATTTCCTGCAGCTATTTATAAGAAGATTTTATATGCAGTAGGTCCATATCCATGTAGTAATAAAGGTTTGACTACAATAAAGTGGTATTAAAATAAACAACAATTTTCACATGTTATAAAATGTATGGCTTCAAAACTTCCCTCGCTCACTTAAAGTGAACATAGAAAGAAACTTATAACAAAAAGGAGAACAATTCCGTAAAAGTAACTTACAATACAACAGGGCCCCAAGGACCAAGATCCTCCTTGACCCATAGCAAGAAATCCTTCAGATACTGCCAAGAAATAACGCAGGGGGAAAAAATTACATGTAAATATCAGAAATCAATAATGGTAAGTATAACTATAACGATGAACAGTCATGTTATAGCATTGCATTGGGAGTTAAAATTCCAGCTAATAACTGATTCAATTGTTCATCAGAAAAATGAGCTAAGCTTTGCTCAATTACCAAAAGACATTACTCATTTTTTCCTATCCTTTCTCTTTTAACACTAGGAATTGATAAATAAATAAATAAATATCACTAAAATAGAATAATAGAAAAAATAACTATTGTGTATTAGCACATGACATCTAACAGTTATATTGATAAGATTTTTAATTGATTGTTCTCCTAGTACAAAGGGACGAGATTGGATATGCATTTGCTCATTTACTCTTACTTTCAATCATTGTTCTATTACAGTAGATTCACTAAACAAAAAGAAAGAAAAGAAAGAGGCATAGTGATATCAGTTATGTTGTATTGCATTATATACTACACTAGAGAGCTATAAAGATTAAAGACACCTTCAGAACACTTCAATATCTGACCAACCATTTCAGATGTATGGGAATAAAGCCATGACTAAAGCAGCAGGGATCAAATAACACACATTTTCAACCTTCTTTTCTCAAGAACTAAATTTTTAATACAAGTAATCAGAACAAAAGAACACAACATAACACATAAAAAAAAGAACTTATCTTCATTTCAATAGATTAATATCTATAATCACTACCTCCGTCCTCTTTTATTTGCTCCAAAGCAGTGGAGTTACTTTCTTAACTTTTGGTTGAAAGGAGTTGATGAGCAAGAAAAATAGTGGGGTATTATGTAGTGGCTGTAAGAGTAAAGTTGTGATCTCTACAGCCAAAAATAGTATGGGCACTTAAAGTTACAGCCTCTAGTCCGCTACACTATTTGAAATGAAAGCCCATAACTGTACAGAATTCCCTACTCTTTCTACTCTGATGGCAGAAGTTGTAGATTAGGCAACTCCCTCAAATTAAAATACCCAAATAGCTATGAATGCTCAATGTCCTCCAGCCATGATTTGCTACTGTTAGCTGTTGTGGCATCAACTTACAATTTGAGGATCAAATTGCATTTCCCTATTCTTTTTTCAAGACCTAGTTGCTAATTTTCTACAGGTAGGACAAGACATTCGTAGTTATCAATGTGTCTCTCCTCTAACCTCTTGACCGTATAAAATACATTTATAAGCGTCAATTTTATCAATGTAGCCTCGTAATATGCAAATGAGTTCTATATTTAATGCTTTTTTTCCAGAAAGATGTTTCTACCTTTCTTCATTTTCCTAAGACCTTCGGAGATCCCTCTGGCCAAGCACAAGATTACTCTTTGAATCGGTTACTTCTATTCTTAGGTTACTTCACAGCATTCATTGCTCCTCACTAAGTGGTGCCAGCAGCAATACAAGTTGGAGGATGCTTTCTTACAAAATATGATAGGGTTGTCAACAAAACAACTTACAGCAGCATCCTTTCTCCTAGTCTCTAATACTTCGACCAAAGCCTTTTGTATTCTACTAATTTGTAATTGATAATGTTCTCTTAACATGCAAGCATTTAGACAAGTAGTGAAAGATAGCAATAGAAATATTCTCTTACAGCCAAAAACAGCAAAATAGGATACAATTCTTTCACCATGGATGATCCTAACTAAAGAGTTCAGCTCATCCAAACTCTTCTGATTTCCGAATTTCGCATGACGATAGATTCTTGGATTGGTGTATATTAGTACAACTGTAGAAGATAGTCAAAGTCACTTCATTATTCTGAAAGTCACCCCAGTACCCATATCCATTTTAAATTCACCTTGGTGCATAACGATCCTAATTGCAGTCGGCCCCATATCTTTTAAAAAGTCACCTTCATTCATCATACAGGCACACACCAGCCTTACCGTTACTGTTTCCATGATACACAAATTTGTACATGTATACTTCTATAACACCTAATGGTTCTTAAAAGCTTCTAATAGCACATTCTTATAATTAGAAGATAAATCCAAAGAGAGCATACCCCATCTTGTGCCAACCAGAAGAGCCCAAGAGACATATGATTCACACCTAATGTAAACTACATAGAGCCAAATACAATTATATAGGGTGCATAAAAATAATGCTGCAATAGGCCTTCAGTTTCAGACAACATGCCATATGTCTAATTAGAAACCTCACTATCCACGCACATTTTCCCATATACACTATCTTGATTCACTGACTCCTATTAAGTAATTAACTTGGATTCTGTTCATATTCAGCCTGCCTTAGTTCCTAAATTCAGTTGATGGTGAATACCATGAAGCTAAAAACTAGAGCCTAGCTAACTACAATTATTGCATAGGCTGTTTAGGCAGTACAACCTCAACAAAGCCATGGAATGCAGGACCTCATAAATCATAGAAACTGCTTTTGGCGCTTTGTATTAGCACACTGTAGAACCCTACAGATCATCTCCTTCCTATGTGCAGCTTCTATCTCATGTTGATGAACAAGCTATTCAAATTTCCAATCTTACTTTAGAACACCGAATCAACAATTAAACTTGACCCATCAACAACAAGATCCTTTACAAAAATACAAAGTATCATATAACTTGCACAAAGATCCTTTACAAAAATACAAAGTATCATATAACTTGCACAATCACTTTCTTAATAAAACACAAGATAAAGCCAAAGAATTATCAAAATGCCAAGTTGCCAACACCAATCTAATCATAACACTATTATCATCAAATATACAGAAAAAAAAACACTTTAAATGCAATTTGAGCAGTTTCTAAGCAATCAAAAACAATTCAATGAAACCCAATTGACAATCAACATCAAACCAATAATCAAAACCAGATCACAATCACAATGATAAAATCACTAAATCCCAAAAAGAAAAAATGGGAGAATGACAACCTGATCAATGGGGAGAGCATAAAGGAGAGAGAGGAAGCCGAGGACAATAAGAACGGCAACGAGGCGGCGGAGAGCGGAAGAGACAGATTTGGGGAAAAAGAAAGCCACAGAAGAAAAGAACCAGCGGCGGAGGAGGAACCATGGGCGGGTGGCACGGTGGAGGTCCTCACCGTCTACGGTTAACTCCGGCTTTGATGAGGATCTTGCCCTTAAACTCAATCCTCCAACGTTTGCCAGGTTTCTTAAATTTTGTCAAAATCCTACAAAACTGCCTGAATATTCTAATCTTCTTCACCCAAAATCTGAGTCTGAATTTCGCCTGAAATCTACTGTTCTTCACCCAAAATTTGATTCTGAATTTCTGCCTGAATCCTGCTGCTCTTCACCCAAAATCTGAGTCTGAAATTCAGCCTGAATCCTGCTGTTCTTCACCAAAAATCTGAGTCTAAACTCCTGCTCAAATCCTACTGTTCTGCACCCAAAATCTGAGTCTGATTTCTTGGTATATTGGTGCTGAACTGAGGTTGGTTGTTTATATAGTTTTCTGGTATCAGCAGAATTGGCTACACACTTGATTCAGTGATCTGGGTTCATTGGAGTTTGAACAAGATGAAGTGGGCTAATGGTAGATTGGAGGATTGGAGAGTGGAAGTTGGCTAGTTCGTCAATGTTCGTGTGATTGTTGTGTGTTTCCATCAGCCCAATACAACAGATGCTATTAAGCACTCTATAAAGAGCGATTTCCCTTAGGATAATTTGCCAATTATTACCGCAAGTTAATACTACTTTGTAATTTACTACCGTAAACTAAAAAAGTTGTGAATTACTACCGCAAAAAATTTTAAGATGTTGCGATTACCATCAAACCCCTATTAAACCCAACTATGACGTCATTATATCCCTTTAACCCATGTTTGACCATTGTTAAGGGCTTTAACCAGCCCCAAAAAAAAAAGAAAATGGGTTAGGGATATAAAGACGTCATGGTTAAGGGTTTTAACCCATGTTTGACCATGGTTAAGAGCTTTAATCATGGGTTAAAGTGATATAATGACGTCATTGTTGGGTTTAATGGGGGTTTGGTAGTAATCGCAACATCTTAAAAAATTTTGTGGTAGTAATTCACAACTTTTTTAATTTGCGGTAGTAATTTACAAAGTGGTATTAACTTGCGGTAGTAATTGGCAAATTTTCCTTTCCCTTAAAATGTAAAAATTCCACAATTATGCCATATTTTCACAAAACTAGGTGTGAAGCCACTGCGTTGCACGGCTTTGTTTTTATTATTACTTTAAATTTGTATTTTATTATGTAATATTAATAATAATAATAAATGGATAATGTGATAAATTAAAAGACGTTTATTATTGTAATTATCAATGGTAAACTATTGCAATTATAAAAAAAAATAATAATAATAAATAAATAAAAATAAAAATAAAAAAACAACTTGTGAGGTTCAAATTGAATTCTCTCTTCTACACCTCTATTCTTTTTTTGAAATTCTGTTTTATGTATCTTGGGTCCCCTTTGAATGTCGCTGACAGGATTATCTTATTCCCTCTTTCAACCCCAATTATGTAGTGTGTAGAGTATATCGTTTCTTTGTAATTCTGGTACATATTTTTTGTGCCTCCGATCAATGACGGTGACAAGATTAATTTTTTTCCATCTCCAACCTTAGTTGTATCTTTGTTTACCATTGCATCCTGGAAGGTATTGTAAATTTCACTTTGTGTAGCCATGAATCTTGGGATCTCCGACTATGAAAAGAAACAATTAATAATTTTCTATATATTGTGAATTAAATTAAGGCCATTTATGACATCTTTATTCTACATGAAAATAATTTATGTAAAGTTTTGAAAAATTAAAATTTAAAATTCATGACTTCTAAATAAACGTGAAATACTTGTAACAATTATTTAGTACCTCAATGACACTTTTGTCAAAAATTCTCATCACCGTAAAAGTTTGTCGAATTTTGTACAATTATAAGCGATGATTTTAACTTTGAACACTAACTCTCTTCCAATGATATTTGCAATCATTCTTTGGAATTTGTGTATTATCATCTTCATTGTCATTATCATCATCTTTATGATCATTGATCTTTCAATATTAATAGAAATAAGAGATAAAAGCACTTATAGAACAACTTAATCTTTAAACTATTGTTTAAAAACAATAATTAAAACCTTTTCATAAGTATGAGACTCAAAAAGAGTACTTGCATCTTGTCCTATTAGTTTCTTTGCTTCTTCATCAAAAACTACAAATATTGTTGACCCACTATGATCGATAACACTAAGCTCCAAATGATATCGGATCGAAAAAAAAATAATGCAT
Organism: Chenopodium album; assembly: GCF_948465745.1. Classification (NCBI taxonomy): domain Eukaryota; kingdom Viridiplantae; phylum Streptophyta; class Magnoliopsida; order Caryophyllales; family Amaranthaceae; genus Chenopodium; species Chenopodium album. Next base: position 57,623,708 of record NC_137836.1, on the reverse strand, counting down.
GAAGAAATTAGGCACTATATAATTTATTATTCGTTTAATCTATTATCGTAATATGGATAAAGAAGAAATTTGAAACAAACCTTGGGATGGGCCTTTCAATTTGCTTTTCACAAGCAAAGCACCAAAAATTTGTTTTTCTTGGAGTGATGCGTCTTTGACATGCTCAGCATGAGATATAATACCAACTATTTTCACTCATAATTGCATCCACTTTAGCCATGCAATAGAAGATCAAATCCTATATGATTTTAAAATAAAATTAGGCTTGAATTTAAGATTTATCATATATATCGTATTAAGTATAATAAAGTGATTTTTTTTTTGAAGGAATAATAAAGTGATATATTAAAACACCTTTTCTAAAGTTTTTTGTACATTATTCATAAGCATTAGAATATCAACTTTTTTAGAGTTGATTTCTTCGGGTCCAATCTTGATATTCTGAATTTCAAGTTTTCCAATGGTAACATTATCTAACTTCTCACTGCATTATAATGATCTATTATTAGAGATATATTTATGTAGAAAGAATAGTATATAAATTAAAATGATTGAAATAACATACCTCCATACATATTTCAATTCATCAACCTCAGAAATTTGAAGATCAATATAAATTTTGGTTGATGCAGAAGTATTTATATTAATTTTTCCTGTAAACAAAATGACAATGGTAAATTAGGTTATTCGTTGTAAAAATTAAAAAAAAAAATTATTCTAAGGACTAATATATGATACTTACCATTAAAATATTTGACCATTGTTGAGGTACACAATTATACCAAAAGGCTTAGTAGAATCAGCAAGTAGGCCAGGTCTTTTTGTCTTGAATATTCAGGAAATACATTATCCCAAATTTTTAAGTGGATTCGTTGTCCCCTAACCATGATATCAAAATACAAATGATTTGCTAATAAATCTAAAAATAGTCAAATATAAATTATCTTACAATAATAAAATTTAGTTTATCGTAATTGATAAAAATAAGATATAAAAATATATCAAAATAATAAATACCATGATTTGTTAACTGATGCACCTCGTACGTGCTTTGCTGAAATGTGGAAATGGCTCTACGGGAAGTATGATGTGGGTATTGTAAGCTCGATGGCTGCTCTTATGTGGGCTGCTTAGAGAGGAAGGAATCTGATCCTGTTCCAAGATGAAAAACCCGATCATGTGATGCTAGCTGCTGGGTTCCTAAGGGTGGTGAGAGATTACAATAGTTACGCTGAGAGGGTGTTGCTGCCTCCTACACGTATGCTGCAAGGTGGGACTGCTGGCTGGTCTTGTCCTATGACTGGGTTGTGAAAATAAACTCGGATGCTCATGTATTACAAGGATCAAAAAGTGGCTTGGGGACTGTCATATGTAATGAAGAGGGTAAGGTTATTGCTGCAGTAGTGAAGACAACTCCTCCTACATCCCCTGAAGTTGCCGAGGCTATGGCAGTGAGATTTGCTATTCAATTGGCAGGAAGGTTAGGCTACAAATTGATTGAAGTAGAAAGCGACTCTTTAAATGTGATCAATGCAGTGAGAACAAAGGCTTAAGGCTTGGCTCCAATTTATCTTATTTATGATGATATTAGGAATAGTAGTATGATGTTTGATGTTTGTAATTTTAAACATGTTAGACACTCTTGTAATACAATGGCTCACCTTGTATCTAGGTGTGATACCGTCTCTAATTCCGAACTTGTTCATGTGGGCTCGTTTCCCCAAAGCCTACAACTTTGGCAGAAATTGATACCACTTACTAAATAACATCGCTACCGTTCGTTCTTTCAAAAAAAAAATACCATTTGTCTTCTATTTTAATTGAATCTCCAACTTCGTTTACAACCATGCCAACCACATCTTGTAAGACAAAGTGATTAAAAAAAAAAAAGAATGATAACACTATAGATTTTTTTTTTTTTTTAAAAAAATTGAAAATATTTAAAATTGCTTTGTATGATTATTATTATCCCTAATATAAAATTCTAAATTTAGAATTTTATAATCACCCTACATATACAAAATAATATTGTGAGTTACACAATGAATTTTTAAAAAAATATTATATATTATTCAATAAATTTAGAACCATAGGACATTATCACTTATAAAATTAAAGGCATGCATACCTCTTCATCAATTAAAATTAACCATGTCCAAACTAATCAAACTATTATGTTTCCGAAAGATCAAAACATCAAAAAGCCTTGATACACATACTTTAATTTTCCAATCATTTTTGGAAGAATTAAGTTCTCGAATCGACGAAGTAGACCTAAGGAAACAATGCAATGAAAAAAAAGTAGTTAAAAATAATATTACCAGTAACTACAATTTGAAAAGAAAAAAAAAATTGAGTTAAGGAATTAGACGTACATTTTCTAAAACCACATTATAAAATTCTAAATTGCTTTGTATGAAGTATTGTGTGATTCTTTGGTGGTCCGTGAATTCGATTAATGCCTATTTATAATAATAACAAATCATAAGCTAATTAATTCAATTCATATCTTTTTCTTAACTTAAATGATAAGGATTATATTTTTTTAAAGGATTAATTTTTTAAGATTTATTTTATTTCCGTTTGGTGTTTTAGTTTGGGAAAAAAAAACCCATGAATGGTGTTTTAAAAAAATTAGTCATAAGAAAAAGCTAAGCTTTTGTTGGGTTTGAATCACAGTAATTATGCACAGATTGGATTGATTTTATCATAGATTATACTTTACATTTTATTTGAAGTAATTAGATAGACCATTAGAAAAGTATGATAATTTTTATTTTTATTTTGGTTTGCTGCTTAAATTATTTTAATTTTTTGTATAGTTCTTTTAACCGTAGAAAGATAATGGTAGGGTAGAATTAATAAATTTTTAAAGGATTAACATATTTTATTTGAAATAATTAGATAAATCATTAGATTAGTATGATAATTTTAATTTTTCGTTTTTATTGTTTTATATATATATATATATATATATATATATATATATATATATATATATATATATATATATATATATATTAGATTCCCTGCATAACATAGTGACATTTCAGTTAAGTAAAAATAAGTTATGTTCAATAAAATTAATTTCAGTTTAGTAAAAATAAGTTCAGTTCAGTTAAAATAAGTCCAGTTTAGTAAAATTCAGTTTTCTTAAAGAAGAATTATAGTAGAAAATCAGTAAAAATAATTTCAGTTCAGCAAAAATAATTTCAGTTCAGTAAAATTAATTTAAGCTCGGTAAAAAAAATTTAAGTTCAGCAAATATAATTTTGTTTCAGTATAAATAATTTCAATTCAGCAAAAATAAGATGAAGTGAACAAGGCGTAAGTCAGATAAATAAGTCAGTATCATTTTTTTAGGCTTTAAACTCATCAAAAACATGATTAGACCATGAATTAATCAATTACAACAACCTAGCCTCAATCCTTAATCAATTATACAAAATCCCCAATTTCTAAGGTTTATATTTTGGGGTTTTTAATTAAATAAAAATCTAAAATTTAAATTAATAAATTAGCAACATCAAAATCTCAAAATCAATACCAAAACATAGTAAAAATTAGGTTTTAGAAAATAAAATAACATAAAAATTTATTATAACACCACAAAATAAAAAAACTTTTATCATAACACCACAAAAAAAAAAAAAAAATCCCCAGAATAATGATTTCACCTCCACTTAACGAATTTTTGGATGGAATCCATTAGTGGGGCCCACAAAAGACACGTGTCACTAAACTATTGGTTTAAAAAATTAAAAATAAATAAAAAAAATTAAAAAAAAAAAAGAAAAAATCCTAAACAACCTAACCCAACCCCTCCACAGACACCAGATGTTCCCTATCGCCGACACACTTGCCCCACCAAAATCAGTGAAACCCTCCGCAAATTGAGTTAGGGTTTATGATTACCCATAAAAGGGAAAAAGGTTTTAATGATTTATACTACGTATATGATTTCCTAGTCTAAAAGTGATGTTTTATACTAAATAAGTATGTTGGAATTTTATTGAAGTCATGAAAATCAAATTTATTATTAAAGGATTTAAAATACCCACTTAAAGAAAAGGTTTTATGGCTTTTATGTCATTAAAAGGGGTTAATTAGTAGATTTAAATAGCATTATAGTTGCTGGAAATTTGTGAGAATAGTGGATTAATTACAGTTATGTATTTTTAATTGTAAGAAGTTTAGAGCTTGGTGATTTCTAACAAGTGTAGCTGAGTTTAGGTGTTATTCAAGGTACGTATGTGCACAAAAATTTTTTGTGTATGCGTAGTTTCATGCTAGGATTGTGAATTATGATTGAAGTGATGAATTAGTAGCATGTTTGGTTGATTATTCTAGACACCCATTTGTGTCTCCCCAAAACCAAACCCGGTGATGAGTACCTTTCACGTCGAGTCATAATCGAATGAAGTGAAAGGGTGGAAAGTTTAGTGTTGCGGATAGTTTTAATTTATTTTCTCCTCTCTCTATTATTGAAAACCTATTTTAAGAAAATAACCAATCCGGTTTGGTTGGTCCATGATATGGGTCCAATAGTAGTTGGATAGGGCTTGAAAAGAGCTTTCCAACGATATATTATAGGCCCAATTCCGATGAATATTGAAGAAGTTATGGCCAAATTACTGAACTGGGCCCGGTTTGAGTCTTATATGCGGCCCATTGATCTAGAGGCCCTAATATAGATTTATCATTCCTAATGCAATTAGGAATGATTTTAGTCTTCTAGATTCTTCTAGAAGGTTCTTTTCATTCCTAATTCAATTAGCATTGATAAATTGACTTTTGTTGACTTTTTAGAGTTTTAATCAGAATAAAAGAATCTTTTTGAGGAAAATACGATTTTATCCTCCTGTACGGCAATTTCTATCTGATTTTAGAAAACGCGTCAATAATTAAGTTAGCGCCAAACGCCAGCATTGGCGCCTGACGCTAAGCTTGGCGCCTGGCGCTAGCGTTAGCGCCTGGCGCTAATGTTAGCGTCTGGCGCTAACCTCGTTTTACGCGTCAGAACTCTATTTTGATTTTTTATCTTTTTGGCTGATTTTCTCTATAAATAGCCTTCTAAAAACTCCGTTTTGATTCACCAACTCTCATCAAGATTTCTTGATTACTCTCTCTCTCTCTCTCTCTCTCTCTCTTTTTTCTAAACTAGCCTTTTCTCAAATACAAAATTCCGCATTCGCAAGACTTAGATACACCTAGCCATATTCGAAGTTGCCTTGGCCCTAGAAGTGAAAGGTTTAATTTCTGAGGGTTTGGTCCCAAATCTCTCTTTCAATTATTTAATTTAATTGTTTGTTTTATTATTTTCCTTGAAGTTACTAACGTGTGTATTTTGTTATTAGAAAGAGGTACGAGGCATCCAAGTAAGTGCTTTAATAGTTTTTATTGATATTATGATATAGAAATCATGCTTAGATTGTTATTTTAATTACTAGTATCATGTTTAGGGTAGCTTTAATATTAAGTATGATTAAGAATATGATGCCTTTTATGTTCTTCCTAATATTTATGATTGTTAGTATCATGTTAGGGTTAAAGCTTTGATTTTTATTGTTTAGTAACATGCTAGGATTTGTTATTAATCTTATTAGTATCATACCTAGGATCTTGCTATTATTATGCTTTAACATGATTCATGATTATTATTTTAATTATTATTGTTTTGATTATTTATTATGTTGCTTGATATTTATTGTTATTGCTTGATCACGCCTTTTATGCATGTTTAAAGGGAATTTGTACTTGTAATCACGCTTAATGAGATAATTAATAATCTTGTTTAGGGTTAATTTGATTATAATTCAAGTGGTCGCCAATAATAGTTTTGTTTGTGCATTATATTCAACCAACGTAGATAAACAGGTCTAGGGTTAATCCTAATGATTGCATGTTAGTCAGAAAGCGCACATGAATACGATCAGAATAAAGTAGAGGCCTATTATTAGGGCAAGTTCAATTTCTTTTAGGTTGAATTTGTACCTTCAACCCCGAACTACCAGTCATGGTTCAAGACCTATTGGAGTTGACGATCTCCTGGATAGTTAAGGGGTGTAACCTTCACCTCGTGAACGGTTTACAAGTTTCTAACAAAAACTTATTGGCGACTCTTTTGCTCTATCTTCTTTCCCTTTGGACACCACCGTACTTTAGTGTATGATCACAGTGGGGTTCAAGATAGGGGTTAACGCTTGAAATATTCCCTACAGTTTTGGCGACTCCACTGGGGAGGATTTCTATTTTAATTCCTGAAATTTATTTCGGCAATGATTTAGAATGAGTGGATGAGACTCGAAAAGTTCTAAGTATTTCATGTGCGTAATTTTGATTAACATTATTGTCATATGCATAAAAAAGATCTCATTGGAAAGACCATCCGTAATTAATTAAAACATAGGATTTTTACACGTAGGAAATTTGAGGAATATCTTTCACAACTAGGACCGAAATAACACTGCGCGAAACTGGAAAATTTTATCGAGCACAGAAAGCTGCTGAGGCATGTAGGAATTAGCGTCAGCGAATAGAAGTTAGCGCCAGAATTTTGACTGTAGCGCCAGACGACATCTCTGTCGCCAGGCACTAAGGCCAAAAGCTGGCGCCAACCTCTGTTTGTTGGCTCCAAATTCTTCCAATACCGAGCCAGATATATGCGTTCTAATTTCGACCAGTTTTTAGCATTGTTTGCTCGATCCTACTTCCTGATTGAGTTTTTCTCACTTTTCTGAAACCCATATGTGTTCTACATATGGACATAACCCCCTGGGAATTCATGCTCCATCTACCTGATTGAACGTTCTGAGCAACAAATGGTACATCCGAGAATGTTGAATTCACCAAACCATGGAAGCGAGTTTTTTCTAAAACTCGCGGTGTCCCATCCACTCGCACCAACCCTTCACGGTGAAGCTTCCGTGCGGTGCATCCGGACAATTAACCATGGACCCTCTATTGACTAACCCATATCCCGAACTTTAGAGAACTAGAGCCATGGTTAGGTTGCAAACTCATTGCATCATATCGTGCCTACTTGACTAATTGTGCATTATTTGTTGTGCATATGGTATATGTTTTTCTTAACCGTTTGTTTGACTTGTGCTAAGATTAAATAAATTAATGACTAAAAGAACTTTTCTTAATTAATTAATTAATTAATTAGAGTAAATAAAGTCTAATTTTTTAACCAGAAGTAACCTAGTACGACTTTAGGCATACCCCTGTTGATTAATAATACCGAAAACAGTCTCAGATCGAAGCTCCAGCAATGGCGCCAAAGTTTGAATTGTAGCTCCACTCTATGGAGTGTGGCGCCTGGCGACAATGCTTTCGTCTGGCGCTACACTGCAAAGAGAGGCGCTAGTCCTGTCGTTTTGACGACAATTCGGATTATTGATCGAGTCATCACTTTATGTCTAATTAACCAGTTTGCTAATTAATTCGGTTAAATTTTACTGTTAATAATACCTTGTTAAGTCATTAACTAAGTCTAGGCACCAAGTCCCATGGTCTTACACAAAAGTCAAAGCATGTCACTTACACTCAACGCACACACCAATACACATACTTTGACCATGTTTAAGAGAGTCTTGTATGCGCGTTTTTTCCGTCATTTTTTTTAGGGGGGGTAAGTCGGATATTAATCCTCCAATTTAAATACCATACTTGGTTCCTTAAAATATATACATTATTTTTGCCAAAATATGCACCTTTTTATTTTTATTTTTATTTTTTCCTCTTTAAAACCATAAAGTCAAGGTCGATTTGAGTCAAGTAATTAAAACACAAAATGGTTTAAATTACAGCGCGTGGTCAAGAAAGGAAGGGCGGTTAATCAAAGACAATCTTTTCGTACAAGTCCAACTTTTCGACAAACCCATTGCTCGTAAGAGGAAAGTTAGGACAGTAATGGCAACGCAAGATGAAGTCAATGAGCTCAGGAACCAACTGGTTACCGTGACTAAGGCACTAAATATCCTAACCCTTAAGATCGATGATCCCGTGAAACAACAACAGATGGACCTCATGCAAGAGAGTCTAAGCAAGCTATCTAGCGACTACAAGTTTCAAGGGATTAGTTCACAAGGGGTCTCGGTGGACAAAGATCTTCTTCCGTAGAAGTTCAATGTCAACGACATCCCGAAATTCAAAGCAACCGATAACCCTTTTTTTCATTTAAGAGCCTTCGAAAAAATAATGAGTATTAAGGGTATTGACAAGAAGGTGTTCCTCTCTCTGTTCTCACTATCTCTCGAGACCGTTTGCCAGCAATGGTTCTTTTCTCTCGAGAAAGAAAAAACCTCCACCTGGGAGTCCATAGAAAACTCTTTCGTTGATAGATACAAATGTAACATTCAAGTTGAGACTGACCATAGGGAACTTGAAATCCTCCAGCAGAAGGAGAACGAAGGCTTCACCTCCTTCTTTAACAAATGGAGAGAAACCTCAGCTAAGATGATTGAGGTGCCGAGTGAAAAAGAGTCTGTAAGCTTATTCATCAAAAACCTTCAAGAAAAATACTCCAAGCATCTCAAGTATCAAAATAATCTCCATACCTTCAAGGCCGTCTACGACATTGGAATCAATATTGAAGACGACCTGGCTAAGTTGAAAGCCGCCAACAATAACTCCAACAGTGGCTGGAAAGGCAAGAAGAACGACAATCCTTCTTCTTCCAAAACCACCCACTCAAACAATGTTAGCAATTTTAACCTAGGTGAAGTCCTTGCTATGAATAATCAAGGACAAAAGAAACCATTTAGGAGGAAATTTACTCCTATTGGCATGAGTTATGACACCTCATTTGACCGATTAAATGCAAAAGGTCTTATAACTCCTATTGGACCATTTGGGGACCCACCAGTCGAAAAGAGGTCGGCTAACTGGAACCCCAATGCACATTGCAAGTATCACCAAGGTAGGGGCCATCTCACCGAGAACTATTGGAAGCTTAAAGAAGCTATCCAAGACTTAATCGACAACAACAAGCTGCCATTGCCCCCTGCCAGTAAGAAGACAACTATTGATAATGCGCCTCTCGCTCATTCCTTCGCTATCTCTGATGAGGAAAACGAGGTTGACCCCTCGTCTCTCATCAAACCTGTTAAAGAAATCCATGCCATCGAAGAAGAGGAGGAGATCTTTTTTGACGCCATGGATAACCTTCCAGAACTAGCAAGTAAAGAGGACATACAATCACTCACACTATCTATGATGGAAGGATCGCACTTGCTACGTGAAACTCTCAAGGCTATAAAAGAACTCCAGGAGAAATATGACGAGGTTCCACTCCCGAAAAGTGAACCTAAGAGAGAGTTCACACCCATGGGAACGACTTACGAGGCAAAATGTTTTCCTTTACAAGTCACCGAAAAATCTAAGAAGAGTAATAGACTATACACTCCAATTGGGATCCCATATATACAAATGTTCGAAATGCTCTCCAAGAGTGGCGAGATCAAACCTCTCGAACCGAGACCATTTGAATCATTGAAAAGGACAGATAGATATTACTGTCAATATCATCAATCAGGGGGTCACACTATCGAAAACTGTTTTAAATTCAAGGATTTAATTCAGAAAATGATTAATGAAAAGAAGCTTGTCCAAGTTCCACAAGAAGAGGATGCAAGTATTAATGGAGTTTGGGACAGCGACGAAGAAGACATCTACTTAAAAGACATGATAGGACCTCCACCTTCGGTGTCATATGCCATGGATGACTTTTAGGTTGAAGAAGATCCATCAATAGACGTCCTCACAAGGTCCGGGAGAATGCAACCTCCTGTTTCAACACAACCCATGCCAACCACACAACAAGTTCCCATACCTATCATTGAAGATAATGATATCGTCAAACAGTTCAAGAAAACAAAAGTTGAAATGAACGTATGGAAACTTCTAGCGACATCTCGAGAACATAGGTTGGCTGTAATGAATGCCTTGGACAAAATAGGGATAGATTCTAACACCACTCCTGAGGGGTTGGCTAACTTCCTCACGAGTGATCTACCTAGTCCCATCAATTTGATCACCTTTTCCAACAAGGATTTACCCCTAGAAGGTGACAAACACTATAAGGCATTAAACCTCATAGTAGTTTGCAAGATAATGAACGTCCCTATGACTCTTGTAGACAATGGATCAGCCATTAACGTCTGTCCACTTAGAACCGCGAGGATTCTAGGCATAAGGGATGATGACTTAACCCCGTCAACACAAGGAGTAAGAGCCTACGACAACACTCGTCTTCAAGCTCTTGGTAAAATAACCATGAATGTAACGGCGGGAGCGATAGAACATGCAACTACTTTCCAAGTAGTAGATATCAAAGCTTCATTCAATTTATAGTTGGGACGCCCTTGGCTTCATGACCTAAAGGTCGTCCCCTCATCTCTCCACCAACAAGTAAAAACCATAGTTGGGGGAATTCCTATCACCATCGATGCTTCACCTATGAGAATCAAGTCTATAGAAAACCCAATAATTAACGTGGAGCACGATGAGGATGATGAAGATTTATGGGGCTTTAATGAAGAGGTCTCCTTAATCTAGGAGGATGAAAGGACCCCTCTCTGCCACGACCCCCATTCTAACATGATCGTAAATGCTATTCTGAAGAAATAAGGACATTTTTCTGGGATGACCCTAGAAAAGAAGAAAGGAATAACAAAGCCGTTGGAGTCACCTGGCCTTCCTAAATTAGATACTTTCGGACTTGGTTTCGAACCGACTCAGAAAGATCTTAAGCGATCCCAGGAAAAATCAAAGGCACGTAGGGACGCTTGCATTCAAAAGAAAGCAATCCCAATGGATCAGTACCCTCTTACCCTTAATGGTCAATTCATAAAAGAAGGAGAGGACTATCCATGCCACGAATTTCCTGAACCATTTGTCGTAAACGGCATAAGGCAACCGGGATTTGAAATTTTCTTGGATTTCTATTTCACAGATGAAATCCCAACTCCAGTCCATAAGGAGAAAGCACCCCCATGATTTGACTTTAATGTCATGGGACTACTATTTAGGCGAGAAAAGGATGAGCCAACATACAAAGAGGATAACTCCTCGCTCATTCAAACGGTCCTACACAGTGAAAACTTCGATCCCTCGAAGCTAATCACTCCAGCGGAAGGATCACTACAAGGGTGGCGCAAGACCGTCAAGGTGACTACTCCAAGTGGAAGAAAGATATCCATCACGACAGGTCAAGGACCGATGTTCGAAGAGTCGTCTAAGTTAGAGTCAGAGTCAGAGTCTCTCCCTATAGAGTCATCTAGGTCTTTAGTAGTAGCACCTTCCCCTTCTATCTCTTCTCCTAGAATAGTTAGTGATCAAGTCCCTGAGGACATATCACTCTTTGATGTAATGATCTCAGAGTATAATAATATAACTTCTTCTCCTTACTTCTTGTGTTCTTCTTTAACCCAAGATGACGAGCATTGCTTAAGTAACAGTGAAAAAGACAAAGAACTTATTAAAGCAATGGAAACACTTGAAAAGAAAACACCGATAATTGAAGAAACTGAGATGGTTGATATCTCAAATGATTCAACCAATAAAACAGAAGTTAAAATCGGACTAACACTTAATGAACAAGAAAGAACCAATTTAATTAACTTACTTAAAGAATTCATCGATGTATTTGCTTGGTCATACGAAGATATGCCAGGCATTAATAGAGAAATAGCTCAACACACTATACCACTAATTCCGGGAATGAAACCTATAAAACAAAAGTTACGTCGAATGAAACCTGACGTAGCTCTTAAAATAAAAGAAGAAGTTCAAAAACAAATAACTGCAGGTTTCATCAAGGTATCTAAATACCCCAAATGGGTCACCAACGTCGTCCCAGTTCCAAAAAAAGACGGAAGGGTAAGAATGTGTGTCGACTATCGAGATCTAAATAAGGCAAGTCCAAAGGACGACTTCTCTTTACCACACATCGATATTCTGGTGGATAACACAGTAAATCACACACTTCTCTCGTTCATGGACGGATACACAGGATATAATCAGATTCTCATGGCGGAAGAAGACATGGAGAAAACAACCTTCATAACACCATAGGGCACTTACTGCTACACGGTAATGCCATTCGGGTTGAAAAATGCGGGTGCCACTTACCAACGTGCAGCGACTGTCTTACTCCATGACATGATGCATAAAGAAGTCAAAGTATATGTGGAAGACATGATTGTAAAATCAAAAGACCGCCCAGGCCATCAAGTAGCCTTAAGAAAATTTTTCGAAAGGCTAAGAAAATATAATATGAGGTTGAATCCATCTAAGTGTGCTTTTGGAGTCACCTCAGGCAAGCTTTTGGGTTATGTCATAAGCTCTAGAGGAATAGAGATAGACCCAACCAAGATCAAAGCAATCATGTCAATGCCACCGCCCAAAACCGAGAAGCAGATTCGAGGATTCATTGGCCGGTTGCAATACATAAGTAGGTTCATATCAAAATTGACAACGATGTGCGAACCAATCTTTAAAAAGCTTAAGAAAAATGTACCAGTAATATGGGATGACGAGTGTCAAAAAGCCTTTGAAAAGATCAAAGCCTATCTCGCAAATCCTCCTGTATTAGCACCAGCACTTCCGGGAATACCTCTTAGGTTATACTTAACAGTTACCAAAGAGACAATGGGAGCTATGCTAGCACAAGAAGTAGAAGGAAAAGAAAATGCAATCTACTATCTAAGCAAGAAAATGATCAAATACGAAGCACGTTATACACCACTTGAGAAATTGTGCCTCGCCTTGGTGTGGGCCACAACCAAGTTAAGACATTACATGCTAGTGCATACCGTCTTTGTAGTCTCCCGATTAGGTCCACTCAAGTATTTATTCGAGAAATCTACACTCAATGGAAGCATATCGAGATGGATAGTCAATTTAGCCCAGTTTGATGTAAGGTTTATGCCGCAAAAATCTATCAAAGGATCTGTGGAGTCAGACTTTCTAGCGGACTTTCCAATAGCAGACTCGACGCCAATGCAAGATAATGAATTTCCAGATGAAGACTTAATGGTCACTGAAGATGATACTTGGACCTATACTTCGACGGAGCCTCAAACCAAAAGGGATGTGGCGTTGGAGTATTACTAGTATCACCTAAAAAAGAGCATGTTCCAATCTCCATAAAGCTTGATTTCGACGTTACCAACAACGCTGCTGAATACGAAGCATGCGTGGTAGGCCTTGAAACAGCTTTGGCATTGGGAGTACAAAAGTTACGGATATTCGTAGACTCTTAATTAATCATCAATCAAATATCCAAAAGGTGGAAAGTAAGGAGCAAAAGTCTAGCCCCTTACCAAACCTATCTGGAAACCCTTACCAATCAGTTAGAGAAGGTATAATACACATATCTACCTAGGGAAGAAAATCAATTTGCTGATGCCTTGGCAAGACAGCCTTGATGGTTAGGATTCCTACGGAAATCGAGCAAATGCCTCTAACTATAGAAAAAAAGCACAAACCAGCATATATTCAAGCTATAGAAGATGATGAAGTAGTCCAAGACGAAGAAGAAGAAGAAGAATCGTGGTACACGGATATACTCAACTACGTCACCAAAGAAGAATACCCTCCCCATGCTGACAAAAGAGAAAAACGAGCGTTAAGACTCTTGACTTCCTAATATGTACTCATAGACAACGAGCTACATAAAAGGGTACCTAAGGGTCGAGCTCTCTTATGTGTAGGAAAAAATGATGCCCAAAGAGCAATGAGGATAGTCCACGAAGGAATCTGTGGAACTCACATAAATGGCAAAATGTTAGTTCAAAAGATAATGCGAAAAGGATATTATTGGACTACAATGAATAGGGATTGCCATCAATACGTAAAAAGATGCCCTAAGTGCCAAAACTATGCTAATTTACAACATGTTCCTCCATCCTTGTTCTACACCTACACGTTGCCATGGCCGTTCTCTACATGGGGAATTGACATCATCGGAAAAATCACTCCCCCAGGAACAGGAGGCCACGAATATATCCTAGTGGCAATTGATTACTTCACGAAGTGGGTCGAAGCGCAATCATACGCTAAACTCACTGCAAAACATGTAGCACTCTTTATCGAGAGAAATAATATTTGTCGATACGGAGTCCCACATGAAATGATAAGTGACAATGGAACTCACTTTCAAGCCGAATGTGAAGAATTGCTACAAAAATATGGCATCCAACATCATCATTCCTCCCCTTATAGGCCTCAAGCAAATGGAGCAGTCGAGGCAGCTTATAGAAATTTAAAGACTATCATCGAGAAAATGACGGAAAATTATAAGGATTGGCCTGACAAACTTCATTTCGCATTGTGGGGTTATCGCACGTCAATTCGCACATTAACAGGAAATACGCCATTTTCCTTGGTTTATGGAATGGATGTCGTACAACCTGTCGAACTAGAGATTCCGACTCTACGCATCGCATTGGAAAGGAAACTTTTTGAAGTTGAATGGACTAGGGCAAGATATGAAGAGCTAATCCTACTCGTTGAAAAACGACTAGAAGCTCTACATCACACTCAGTGTTATCAAACTCGTATGGCTAGGCATTTTAATAAGAAGGTCAAGACAAGAAACATCAAAGTAGGAGACTTGGTGTTAAAAGCATTAAGGAAATATTTAGACCTAATTGGTCTGGACCCTACATTGTCAAAACAATCCTGTCAGGAGGTGCAGCAAAATTAACAGATATGGATGACAATGAGTTCTCGAACATGACAAATCTTGACCAACTTAAGAAATACTACCCATAATTACTTGAGTAGGATACTCAAGAGAGCTACTTTTGGCCTGATTCTTTAAGATAGGATACGTAGGCAACCCTTTACGGGTGCGACCACTTTATTTTTTTAAAATCCCGCATTCCAGAATTAATAAAAAATTCGACCGAAGATCGACGAAATATCGGCGTCATGGAAAAGATTCTGGCGCCAGCCGATGAACGTTAGCGCCAGACGACGGCATCCGTCGCCTGACGCCAGACTGCCGCGGCCGGCGCTAGTCGCAGAATTATGGCGCCAGTTTACAGTTAAAAGTCTGGGAGCATTTCGGTGTTTTTTGGAAAATTTTCGACTTCCGTACTCGATAAAATTTCTGGAAAATTAATTCTCCGGTTTTCAATGCTTTAATAAAATAAATTTAAAGTAAATAATTTAATTAAAAAGCTGAAATTTCATTAATAAAATAAATTACATTATTGAAGGAATTTAAATAAGGCTTAAATAAATTAACTTTAAATTTAAAAACTAAGTCTAATAATTGGAAATTAAGCAATGCTCTTAATCTTCTTTCTCTTTCTTAGCTCTATTCCAATTTTTGTCTGCTTCTTCTTCCTCATCCATAACCTTAGCTATTAGGCATCCTTTAGAGGACCTACATTCAATCTTAGAGTAAATAGTTTCCCCCTCGGCTAGGACTCCATGCTTCTTTTCTACCCAAGCTTTCTTTTCTGTGGTGTCAGCTTTCCTTTTTCCTTTATATTTCGTAGTACTCTTCTTCTTAGGCATTATAGGTGTTTTGAACTCAATTCTTTCACCTAAGCGTTCCTTAACAGCAATCACCTTGTCACCTAGACGACTCTTCACATCAGTTTTACTCTGATTTTTCTTCACGTCCTTTGAAGGTTTCTTCAGAAGCCACTTTTTCCTTTATCTTTCGCAGTACTCTTCTTATTAGGCATTATAGGTGTTTTGAACTCAATTCTTTCACCTAAGCGTTCCTTAACAAGAATCACCTTGTCACCTAGATGGCTCTTCACATCAGTTTTACTCTGATTTTTCTTCACGTCCTTTGAAGGTTTCTTCAGAAGCCACTTTTTCACATCATTGGGCAAAGAAGGGGGAACCTTTTGGGTAATTACCTCCCATAAAGGTCTAGTGCTCCAATAAGCATCAAATTTGTCTACTTCCTGGGAGATAGGGAACTCGTAGGGACGACGAAGATCACCAGAAGGAATAGTCTGAAGTAGGTCGTATTGTCTTTTTACCCTGCAGGGATAATAAAAAGTCATACGGGACAAGCTTGGAAGATGGCAGAAAGGTTGCTAGTTGACACTAACCATCCTTTCTATTTTCCACCAAGGGATGACCCACTTGATGGCAAAATTACAAGACTCGAAGACCTTCTTCCATTCATGGCGCCCCATCTTAGAGAAGCGTTTCTTCCTTCTCACGAAGCAATTTGGAGTATACTTCTCAATGTTGTCCGGAGGGCTAATTAATTCCAATCTTTCCATTAGCCACATCTGTAAAAATTGCAATGCAAATAAATTATTATTACTATACAAAAATATATTTTTGATTTATGTAATTAAAAATATTATTTTTCTACCTGTAATAAAATTGGAGAGCCCCGAAAAGGTGCTTTTGGATTTCTCTTTAATTCATCAAGACTAAGCATGGTCTCTCCAACTATTAAAGGCATTGGATTTCTCCCTGATTCAATTTGTTCTAAAACAGTGGATATAATTGATTGACCCTCATTATTTTTACCACTAGTAAGAAAAAATTGATTAAGCATGCAAAACAGGAAAGCCCTTCTTCTATAAACATGGAAAGATTCAGAATAAGGCCTATTAAAATAATGGCGAGCAAATTCTTTCAAATTAACTATGCTACCATCTACTATTTTTTATAGATCTCTATCTTTTAAATTGAAGAAGCGTTCAAAATCCTTATAATAATATTCATTTATTCTAGGGATTACTACAAGATCTAGTGCAGGGAAGCCTAAAATAGCACCAAATTCTTCCGGCAAAGGGCTAATTTCATCATACCCTATTCTAAAGCAATGAGTATCTACGGCCCAATATTCTAGAGCGGTATGAATAAAATCTAAATCAAGATATACCCCTTTGATACCATAAATACCCCCCAAGTGAAACACATCTAATTCTTTTCTCTCTTTGGCATTAAGAGACTGTAGACACCCATTTGTGTCTCCCCAAAACCAAACCCAGTGATGAGTACCTTTCGCGTCGAATCGTAATCGAATGAAGCGAAAGTGTGGAAAGTCTAGTGTTGCGGAAAGTTTTTATTTCTTTTCTCTTCTCCCTGTTTTTGAAAACTTATTTTGAGAAAAAAGCCAATCCAGTTTGGTTGGTCCATGAAATGGGTCCAATAGTAGTGTAATTGCATGGGGCTTGACAAGACCTCTCCAATGATATATTATAAGCCCAATTCCGATAAATATTGAGGAAATTATGGCCAATTTACCAAACTGGGCCCGGTTTGAGTTTTATGTGCGGCCCAATGATCTTTGGGAGGGCCTAATATGATTTATCATTCCTAATGCAATTAGGAATGGTTTTAGTCTTCTAGATTCTTCTAGAAGGTTCTTTTCATTCCTAATTCAATTAGCATTGATAAATTGACTTTGTTGACTTTTCAGAGTTTTAATGAAAATCAAATAGCATTTTCGAAGAAATTACATGATTTTATCCTCCAGTACGGTAAACTTATCGGATTTTCGAAAACGCCTTAAAATAAAGCTTGGCATCTGACCCCAGGCCTTGGCGCCTGGAACCAGGCCTGGCGCCTGGCGCTAGCCATTGGCGCCTGGCGCTAGTGCTGGTGCCTGGCGCCAACTAGCCAGGGTTGGCGCCAGCTCTGTTTTCTGAGCGTCAGACTCTGTTTTGTTAATTTATCTTTTTTGGCTGATTTTCTCTATAAATATCGTATTAAAAACTCCGTTTTCATTCACGTATTCTCACCAATTCTCTCCATTCATTCACCAATTCTCTAAATCATTCATCTCTTTCTTTCTTTTAAACACATTGCTTTTTAAACAAAATTCCGCATTCGCAAGATCTAGAAACACCTAGCCATATTCGAAGTTGCCTTCGCCCTAGACGTGAAAGGTTTTAATTTCTGAGGGTTTGGTCACACCTTTTATTGCATGTTTAAAGGGAATTTGTACTTGTCATCACGCTTAATAAGATAATTAATAATCTTGTTCGGGTTAATATGATTATAATTCAAGTGATCACCAATAATAGTTTATTTGTGCATTAAATTCAACCAACATAGATAAACAGGTTTAGGGTTAATCATATTGACTGCATGTTAGTCAAAAAGCGCACATGAATAGGAGCAGAATAAAGTAGAGGCTTATTATTAGGGCAGGTTCAATCTCTTTTAGGTTGGATTTGTACCATCATCCCCGAACCCTTATTTGGTTCTAGACCTTATAGAGTTGACGATCTCTTGGATCGTTAAGGGGTGTAACCTTCATCCTATGAACGATTTACAAGTTCCTAAAAAACTTGTTGGCGACTCTTTTGCTCTATCTTCTTCCCTTTTGGACGCCACCGTACTTTAGTGTATGATCACAGTGGGGTTCAAGCTAGTGGGATTTTAAAGGCTTGAAAATATTCCCTACAGTTTTTTGGCGACTCCACTGGGGAGGATTTCTATTTTAATTCCTGAATTTGTTCGGCAATGATTTAGAATGAGTGGATGAGACTCGAAAAGTTCTAATTATTTCATGTGCGTAATTTTGATTAACATTATTGTCATATGCATAAAAAAGATCTCATTGGAAAGACCATCCGTAATGAGTTAAAAGCATAGGATTTTACACGTAGGAAATTTGAGAAATATCTTTCACAACTAGGACTGAAATAACACCGCTCGAAACTGGAAAATTTTATCGAGCACAGAAAGCTGCTGAGGCATGTGGGAAGTAGCGTTAGGGGCCAGAGCTTGGCGCTAGACTTTTAGCCGTAGCGCCAGACGCCAGCATTGGCGCCAGGCGCTACAGTTAAAAACTGGCGCCAGTCTCTGATTGCTGGCGCCAATTTCCCCCAATACCGAGCCAGAAATATGCGTTCTAATTTTGACCGATTTTTCGTATTGTTTGCTCGATCCTACTTCCTGATTGAATATTTTCTCACTTTTCTGAAACCCATATGTGTTCTACATATGGACATAACCCTCTGGGAATTCATGCTCCATCTACCCGATTGAACGCTCCGTGCAACAAAGGGTACATCCGAGATGTTGAATTCACCAAACCATGGAAGCGAGTTTTTTCTAAAGCTTGCGGTGTCCCATCCACTCACGCCAACCCTTCATGGTTAGGCTTCCGTGCGGTGCATCCGGACAATTAGCCATAGACCCTCTTTGACTAAACCATATCCCGAACTTTAGAGAACTAGAGCCATGGTTAGGTTGCGAACTCATTGCATCATATTGTGCCTACTTGACTAATTGTGCATTATTTGTTGTGCATATATATTCTATGTTTCTCTTAACCGTTTGTTGACTTGTGTTGAGACTAAATAAATTAATGACTTAAAGAACTTTGCCTAATTAATTAATTAATTAATTAATTTGAGTCAATAAAGTCTAATCGGAATTGACCTAGTACGACTTTAGGCATACCCCAGTTGACTAATAACACCGAAAACAGTCCCAGACCGAAGCTCCAATATTGGCGCCAAGGTCTGAGCTGTAGCGCCACACTATGGAGTGTAGCGCCTGACGACAGCTATGTTGTCTGGCGCCAAGCTCCACAGTGTGACGCCAGTCCTGTCGCTTGGCCGACAGTTCGGATTATTGGTCGAGTCATCACCTAAGGTCTAATTAACCAGTTTGCTAATTAATTCGGTTAATTTTCGCTATCAATAACACCTTGTCAGGTCATTAATCGAGTCTTGGTCACATAGTCTAGCCACATGGTCATGACACGAGTCTCAACATGTCACCTACACTCACTAGTCTCAGCACACACTTTGAGTATATGTCACCTTGACCATGTCTTAGGTTCATGCATGAGTTGGTTTTTCTTTCATTTGAGTTGGGGGTACATTCTACTCCTAATTCTTCATATCCCTCCATCTAAATCTTCTTCACATTCTATTCCAATCTTTCTTCACTTCCTCCATCCATTGCATGTTGAATAAAGTTTGAGTCAAATAATTAACAATAAGTATTCCCAAATTCCTTTTCCATAGTACTTGGTCAAGGAGAGAAGGACGATTAATCAAGGACAACCTCTTTATTCAGGTCTCGCTTTTTGATAAACTGATTCGTCAAAAGAGGAAGGCTAAGAAGATAATGGCAACTCAAGAAGAAGTCAATGATCTTAAGAACCAACTGGCTACTGTGACTGAAACACTGAAGCTTCTCGCACTCAAGGTTGATGATCCCGTGAAGCAACAACAAATGAACCTCATGCAAGAAAGTTTGAGGAAGCTATCTAATGACTATAAATTTCAGGGCATGAGTTCACAAGGGGTCTCGGTGGACAAAGATCTTCTTCCGCAGAAGTTCAACGCCAACGACAACCCAAAATTCAGAGCAACTGATAACCCTTATTTTCATTTAAGAGCATTCGAAACCATAATGAGTGTTAAGGGTATCGATAAGAAGGTTTTCCCCTCTCTGTTCTCACTATCTCTTGAAACCGTTTGCCAACAATGGTACTTCTCCCTCGACAAGGAGAAAACCTCTACCTGGGAATCGATAGTAAACGCTTTCGTTGATAGGTACAAGTGCAATATTCAAGTTGCAACCGATCATAGACAACTTGAGATGCTAAGACAAAAAGAGAATGAAGGTTTCACTTATTTCTTTAATAAATGGAGGGAAACTTCCGCCAAGATGATTGAGGTCCCCACCGTAAAGGAGTCTGTGAGGATGTTTATCAAGAATCTTCAAGAGAAGTATTCGAAGCATTTGAAATATCAACAGAATTTGAATACTTTCAAGGCCGTCTATGACATAGGTATCGAGATCGAAGACGACCTCGCAAAGCAAAAAGCTACTAACAATAGTAACCACTGTGGCTGGAAAGGAAAGAAGAACGACAATCCTTCTTCTTCCGAAAACACCCACTCTAGTAATAATGTTAGTACCTTCGACCATAATGGTGTCCTAGCCATGGATAATCAAGGATCTAAAAGGAAACCTAGGCGAGAGTTCACACCCATTGGAATGACCTACGATGCTGCTTTCGATCGTCTCTATGATCGAGGATTAATCAAACCTATTGGCCCTACCGAGGATCCAACGCCAGAAAATCGATCTTCGAGATGGAATCCAAACTCCTACTGCAAGTACCATCGAGGGCGCGGTCATACTACTGATGAATGCTATAGGTTTCAAAACCTCATTCAAGATCTCATAGAGGCAAATAAGATCCCATTGCCTCTAGTCAGCGAGAAGACTGGATGATGTCGGAGCAAACAACACAAGACAGAGGCGAACTTCAGCGACAAGACTTCATAACCTCTTTTTCTATTTCTTTTTCATTTTTTCCTTTCCCCTATAAGTCTAGCATAGGCACCTTTTTATTTTCCTCTAGATTAGTTTGATAGTTTTTTCCTTTTCCCCTTAATAAAATGAGCATTTATTTCCTTATATATGAACATTACATTGCAAAACAAAAAAAAAAAAAAAAAAAAAAAAAAATCTATGTCGAATTAAGCACAAGGTATACCAATGATTTGAGGCACCCCTTGTAGCCACATCATATCTCCTTTCACCTTTCAATTATACATCCTTTCTTCATAAACCACTTTGAGCCTCGTCTAACGATAGACCTTTCTTTTTTCAACCTATATCTACCTAACTTTGGGATGGGATGGTGTGCAACTTATGCAATTTTCAAAGAAGAAAGCTTGAGCAAATTCAAAAGAAAGCAATAGCAAAAAATAAGCAATAATAAAAAACGAAAACAAGTGTATAAAAGGGTAAGTGTTCCAATGTCTTTGATATGAAAGTATTTTCGATAAGAACACGTCTCAGATTGCGTCTCTTATCGAGTGCTCGGTACCGTGCCTGAGAAACATGAATGCCAAGTGAGTGATAGACCGCATGATCGAGATTGCCCACACTTATGAAAATAAAGATAAATGCTAATGCAAAAAGAGAGCTAAAAAAAGAGTAGAAACTCAAGCATAAAAATATAAAGATTCAAAAGCAAGGTTACACACCTTGGGGGCTTATATAGGGTCTTGAGCCTTTTATCCCCTTCTTCTATAGCCTTTAGTCTAACCACGTTACAACCCTTAAAAAGACCTTTTTTGAGGTATACACACTTGTGCGAGGTTCGGCTAGAGCTACGTTCGGCCTGATTCCTAACGGATACGTAGGCAACCTCACATTGAGGTGCGGCCGTAATAAACATGCATTCATATTCACATTCACACACTTGCACCATGATCATATCAAGGGATCTCCAAAGCTCATCCCTATTCATGCAGAGCTAGACTTGGGGGCTTGATCCCTAAATCATTAGCTTACCTAGCCTAAGAGTCACCACCATTTGACTCTTTTAACAAATAACATCTTTCCACACACTTAGCTCTTGCGGCCTAACTTTAGTGTCATTTTCACACACCGCACACATACATGACCAAATATATTTCCCTTAGGAACCCTTTGTCATGAAATCTTAGCATTGAAACATGCCTTGTCACATCGCTCATCACTCATAATTCATCATTGCATCACGAAGTATGAAGTACTTAGCCTCCGTGCCTAAGTTACCCAAATGCTTTCATCATTGAGTCAACCTTTGAGATAGCCTAGGATGGATTAATCCTTGCACCTTGAGAGATAGTATCAAATGATATTTGACTAAGCTCATTCAACATGCACCTTCAAAACTTCGATTTTCTTTTTTCGCATCTTTCTTTTTCGGGAGAAAGTCGGTACCCTCCATAAAAATGACGGAAAATTTTTGCTTTTTTGCATTTTCGAGTCGCACGATCACAATACAATGCACACACGAGTCATGTCACGTTATCACATTGAGTCAACACTATGCACACACGGGTCACGAGTCACACGTGTCATTTTACTTCGAGTCGAGACAACCTCGAGTCGGTCAATCACAGAGAGTCAAGTTTATACCTTGAGTTGTGTCAAGTAAACGAGTCAAGCAATGCTAAACCTTAGGTCAACCCTAAGATAATTAAAAAGATTGGCAAAGTTCTATAGTCTAAAATAAATACAGGTGCAGCAGAATAGGGAAGACCCTACTCTAACTCTTGGCTCCAGAGATATCTCAGCAACGACAGAGCTCGAAGCCTCTCAGAAAGGTGATTTCGACCTCATACAGCAATTTCGGGTTCCTTGGTACGCCAGTTATCCCCTATTAGCAATTTGACATGATTAGTAGTCGGCTCGATTACAATCGTAGTAAGTGATTGACCTGACAAAAAAATCGTCTCACTTAGCTTAAGCGCCTAAAACACTGGCTCATTACAATCGGTTCAAAAGCAAGCACTTAAACGACAATATTTCCAAATATGGATTGTCGCGCATTCTTATCAAACGACAAAGTTTTCCAAAAATTGGATTGTCATCCCCAACTGATAATATTTCCAAAAATGGATTGTCGTGCATCTTCTTCAACGACAATTTTTCCAAGATTGGATTGTCATCTCTGGCAAAGTTTCCAAGCGTGGATTGTCGTGCTCCTTCTTTGTTTGGCAAGTTTTTCCAAGTTCGGATTGTCATACATTCACAGATCGTTGGCAAGTTTTCCGAGATTGGATTGTCATATACCCAGTTCCCTATGGAAAAATTTCCCAAAGGATTGTCGTAGGTCTTTACTCATCATAAATTTCGGCAAAGGTTCCTCAACGTGGATTGTCATTCATTTCAATAAGTGGCAAATTTTCCCGAAGTGGATTGTCGGTCTACTCTTTTTTGCAAATGTTCTAAGACGCGGATTGTCAATTGTGGCAATAATTTCCTAAAAGGATTGTCGCATAGCGTTGGCAAATTTCCAAGGTGGATTGCTTTCAAGAGTTATATTCCAAGATGTGGATTGTCGATCGTAGCAAAGTTCTTATGAAGGATTGTTACGAAGCATTGGCAATTTTTCCCAAAAATTGGATTTTGACAAATTTTCCGAGATACCGATTGTCGCTTCATCGTGGCAACATTTCCAAGGATGGGTTGTTACGAAGCATTGACAACTTTCCCTAAATCGGATTGTCATACATCATACAAGAGTTGTGTTGGAAACTATTCCCAAAGAAAAGAGGATTGTAATCACAACAAAAGCACCGACATATAGGTTCAAAGAAACGGAAGCGCCGACGTACAGGCATAGCGGAAGCAAAGTTCAGGCGAACTTTTAAAGATCGACAGGCGTGGATCTTCGGTAATTTCCTTTGGAAAATTATCGCATCAAATGAGGATGACTTCAAGAGAAGATATCTTCGACAACGTTCCCGAGCTTGCGGAGAGTTGTCACGAACAACTGGAGGTAGTTTCGGGCGAAGTTACCTTTGATGGTATTCCCTAGGATGTGGAATATTATCAATGCGGATGAGGATTGTTTCAAGAGAAATAATCTTCGATGGTATTCCCTAGGATGTGGAATATTATCAATGCGGATGAAGATTGTTTCAAGAGAAATAATCTTCGATGATGTTCCCTAGGATGTGGAATATTATCAATGCGGATGAGGATTGTTTCAAGAGAAATAATCTTCGATAGTGTTCCCTTGGACGTGGAATATTATCATTGCGGGGAGGATCGTTTCAGGCGAAGCAATCTTCCAAATTGGAAGCAGTTACGGGCGTAGCGGTTTTCAAGCGGGATGACATTCTCTAGCTTGCAGGAGGTCATCAAAACAATCGGTTACTTTCAGAGACGTGTGCTCGACGGTGCAAGATACGCGTTTCTTAACTCTTTTATCTGTTTAACTAATGCTAGTTTTGCAGGTATCGGCGTTACAAGAGTGATTTAGGATCACAGAACGTTCTGAATCATTCTCCGTCCCTATCGATACTTTGACTTTTGTTTTCAAAACCTGCGTTTCTCCAAACTCAGTCAAAGTGGGGGCTTCTGTAGGCACCCATTTGTGTCTCCCCAAAACCAAACCCAGTGATGAGTACCTTTCGCGTCGAATCGTAATCGAATGAAGCGAAAGTGTGGAAAGTCTAGTGTTGCGGAAAGTTTTTATTTCTTTTCTCTTCTCCTTGTTTTTGAAAACTTATTTTGATAAAACAGCCAATCCAGTTTGGTTGGTCCATGAAATGGGTCCAATAGTAGGGTAATTGGATGGGGCTTGACAAGACCTTTCCAATGATATATTATAAGCCCAATTCCGATGAATATTGAGGAAGTTATGGCCAATTTACCAAACTGGGCCCGGTTTGTGTTTTATATGCGGCCCAATGATCTTGGGGAGGGCCTAATATGATTTATCATTCCTAATGCAATTAGGAATGGTTTTAGTCTTCTAGATTCTTCTAGAAGGTTCTTTTCATTCCTAATTCAATTAGCATTGATAAATTGACTTTGTTGACTTTTCAGAGTTTTAATCAAAATCAAATAGCATTTTCGAAGAAATTATATGATTTTATCCTCCAGTACGGTAAACTTATCGGATTTTCGAAAACGCGTTAAAATAAAGCTTGACGTCTGACCCCAAGCCTCGGCGCCTGGAACCAGGCCTGGGGCCTGGCGCCAGCTAGCCAGGGTTGGCGCCAGCTCTGTTTTTTGAGCGTCAGACTCTGTTTTGTTAATTTATCTTTTTTGGCTGATTTTCTCTATAAATATCGTATTAAAAACTCCGTTTTCATTCACGAATTCTCACGAATTCTCTCCATTCATTCACCAATTCTCTAAATCATTCATCTCTCTCATTCATCTCTTTCCTTCTTTTAAAAACTTTGCTTTTTATACAAAATTCCGCATTCGCAAGATCTAGAAACACCTAGCCATATTCGAAGTTGCCTTCACCCTAGACGTGAAAGGTTTTAATTTCTAAGGGTTTGGTCCCAAATCTCTCTTTCAATTATTTAATTTAATTGTTTGATTATTATTTTCCTTGAAGTTACTAACTTGTGTATTTTGTTATTAGAAAGAGGTACGAAGCATCAAAGTAAGTACTTTAATTGATTAATTGATATTATGATGTAGAAATCATGTTTACATTATTGTTATGATATTCCTAGTATCATGTCTAGGGTAATTTTAATATTAAATATGATTCCTATGATGCTTCCTATGTTCTTCATAATATTTATTCATGTTAGTATCATGTTAGGGCTAAAGATTTGATTTTTATTGTTTAGTGACATGTTAGGGTTTGTTATTAATCTTGTTAGTATCATGCCTAGGATCTTGCAATTATTATGCTTTAATATTAACATGAACATGATAATTATTATAATTGTTATAATTTATGATGATTATTTATTGTTATAATTTTATGATGATTATTATTTATGATGATATTATTATTATTGTGATCTTCATTATTATCATCGTTATTATTTATTATGTTGCTTGATGCTTATTATTTATTGCTTGATCACACCTTTTATTGCATGTTTAAAGGGAATTTGTACTTGTCATCACGCTTAATAAGATAATTAATAATCTTGTTAGGGTTAATATGATTATAATTCAAGTGATCACCAATAATAGTTTATTTGTGCATTAAATTCAACCAACATAGATAAACAGGTTTAGGGTTAATCATATTGACTGCATGTTAGTCAAAAAGCGCACATGAATAGGAGCAGAATAAAGTAGAGGCCTATTATTAGGGCAGGTTCAATCTCTTTTAGGTTGGATTTGTACCATCATCCCCGAACCCTTATTCGGTTCTAGACCTTATGGAGTTGACGATCTCTTGGATCGTTAAGGGGTGTAACCTTCATCCTATGAACGGTTTACAAGTTCCTAAAAAACTTGTTGGCGACTCTTTTGCTCTATCTTCTTCCCTTTTGGACGCCACCGTACTTTAGTGTATGATCACAGTGGGGTTCAAGCTAGTGGGATTTTAAAGGCTTGAAAATATTCCCTACAGAGACCGACACCATTCATGGATGTAGTTGGTAAAACTTTTGGAGACTAGAGACATGATATTATTTTTCTAAAAGCTAAGAAATATTTTATCTGCTGAAATTATGAAGAAAATCGGCTGGGCAGGGGGCTATTTATGCACAAAATCGGAGCAATTTTAATTTAGGAAGGATTCGGAGTCAGCGCTCATTAGCGCCATACGCCAACTATTGGCGCCTAACGCCAGAGCCTGGTGCCAAACGCTAAGTGTAGCACCTGGCGCTACACCAAAACGCGTGGCGCCAGCTGGCGCTAATATGTCTCATTGTACGCGCTTTCTAAAACACCGCGTTTTCGACTTAATTCGAGTCTGCTAATGACTTTACGGTTTCCTTAGCTTTTTCTAAATATTCATTTATTCCTCCCTTTTAATTAATATAGCTATTATGTTAATTATATTATTTTTCTGATTTTATTTAGACTAACTTCCAGGTTTTTATAAATCAAATATTTTATTTGCCTTATATTTTTCATTTTTTCTTTTTTTTTTGGGAGAAAGTCCGATACCCTCCATCAAATAATAAAAATGACGGAATCTTTGTGTAAAATTATTTTTCACTTTTCTTTGCACACACAAACATGCACATAATAATAATAATAATAATAATAATAATAATAATAATAATAATAATAATAATAATAATAATAATAATAATAATAATAATAATAATAATAATAATAATAATAATAATAATAATAATAATAATAATAATAATAATAATAATAATAATAAATAATAATAATAATAATAATAATAATAATAATAATAATAATAATATAATAATAATAATAATAGTAATAATAGTAATAATAATAATAATAATAATAATAATAATAATAATAATAATAATAATAATAATAATAATAATAATAATAATAATAATAATAATAATAATAATAATAAGAAATGAAAAATAAACATGATAAATAAAGAATAAACTCATAATAGTATGTATATACAAAACATGTCTAATAATGAGTCTAATAAAAGACAAAGTTCTATACAAAGTCAAAATAAAATAATAAAAAGCACAGGAACAAACTACGGCGCCGGGGGACGTACACCCATTTGCTCATAAAACTGCGCCGTACGAGGAGTAACCTCCCCACCAGCTCCGGCTCCAGCTCCAGTCTCCTCGGGAGGAGGAAAGCTCAACACAGGACCCGTCCACCCAAGATCAACCTGAGGCTGAGGCTGCAGCGATGACGAGCCGACCTCGTACATCCCACCACCTCTAAGAGCCGAGGTAGCCTCTCCCTGGCCTACCGGCGCAACATGTGCACCCTTAGAGGAAGAGCCTAAGCCCTCTACCGCCTCGGTACGAGCAGCCTCAGAACGACCTCCCCAACCTCCCAAACCAGTGCGGCGACGTCTCGAGCTAGACCTCGCCGGATCCCTCCTCACCTCAGGTCTCGTGCGGGTACGAGAAGGAATGGGCTGACCTTGCAAAAGAAATTAAAATCAGAAACAGGCAAAATAAAAGCGGTAATACAAAAACATAAGAAGGGAAGCTAACTCCTGAACGGCGTCGTCTCGACGGCAGGTAGCCACGTTCCTCATCCGGACAAGCTGGCTCCGGAAGGCATCTATGCATTGTGCCATTGCCGAAACCACCTCGCGTGAGAACTGTCAAAGAAATAAGTCAGTAAACATGCATAACACATATGGACAAAAAGTTGCAAATAAACAAGCTTGCCCGAGTCTGGTGGCGAGGAATCGACCGCTCCACAAAGCGCTCGCCCTCAGGAGCCGGAGGAATCATCTCCTCAATCGGCCCATATGTCCCCTGATAATGGATAGACATACGGGGTGGCACGAACTCAGCAGGATCGTCCTGACAAGGCAAAAAAAAATCATTAAAGCATTACTTGGGGGCTACTTAATTTAAGGTAAAAGCTGAAAATCGTACCGCCACATCCTCAGCAGGTACAGGAACTGGAGCTAACAACGGCAGTAGCTCCTCCCCATAGCATCGCCCAGGGATCGTGTAAGATGGCCAAGGGGTACCGGCTCCCTCTGACATGCTCACCAACCTCGCGGCATTAAACATATGACGTGGTGGAGGAGCAGGAATGACAAAGGTATATGAGGAATGCTGAATAGCAACCCTCTCTCCAAGATATGCAGCCACTCCGTAGGTCCCTAAGAAATAGCGACGCTCATCAGAATACTACGCGGCTAACCCAGGGACTGCCAAGTCGGCCCACGGTAGGTACAACACCTCAGGCTCCTGTAAAGAGTGTCTGTTAGACAAGAATCTAGCTAAGGCATCACAAAATGTCAAATAAGAAAAGAATCATACCGAGATGATCCAATCTCGGACAAAGGCAGTGGACATCCCCACACGGCGGCTGCCCTAGGAAGCACTAACTGGAAGCCTGCGCGGCGACGGCCTTGCCGACGCAGCTGAGGGGAAGTACTCGTAGAACCAGATCTACAAGAGGCAAAAGTTATCAGCAAGTGCTAACTAAAATGTAGAGCTAAGCTTTACAGGGAATAAAGTATATCTCTACGACCCTCCAAAAGCCGGATAGAGCAATGTTTCCCGCGAAGGACCGATGCCGACACGAGTCCCGCAACGCTCGGATGAAATCAGCATAGGCCAAGCTGGCCCAGCCATAAGTCCCGATCCGGTGTAGATCGCGGACGGCGGGAAGGTAGTAAAGCAGCGCCATACTACCCTTGTCAAGAGAGAACGTCCCTGATAGCAAGATAAGTGCAAAGATGCGCATCCGCTGCTCTCGGGTAGTCGCACCATCGTCAAAAGCCGCTGCTAGAGTCGAGCGGCGAATCCCCCTAGCACTGAACTGAGTCGACTCTACCTCAGTTCGAGCCCAAATAACAATCAGACCCAACAGCTCCTCGAACTCAGGAGAAAAGACGTCAATCCCGCTATCGAACGGCAGCGCGACGGAGCTGAACTCCAGTCCTGTAATGAGACTGAAGTCGGTAGGAGTGACCATCATCTCACCCCAGGGGAAGTGGAAAGTGTTGGTGGTGTCCCAAAAGAACTCAACTAGAGCACGGACTACATGGTTACCGCCGCTAGAGGCAACCATGGCCTCGGAGGTCTCGAACAGTGCAGTAAGAACGCAAGACTCCCCTAGAAGTCTCGTCTGATCGTCTCTGGCGATGTACATCTTGTACAGATCGCCCAAGCCGTCACAATCGGAACCATGACAGCGTGTCCTCCCAACTGTGATTCCCCGTCTCACCCTCTCAGAGATATGGTGGACGGGAGAAAAGTACAAGGTCCGTCTCACCCTCTCAAAGATATGGTGGACGGTTCAGCATCGTCCTCTACGGGCTCATGCTCCCGTCGAACGTCTCGGGACCGTGAACCAGAGCCTCGCTGTCTAGCCATGCTACATTGTGCAGAATCATAATAAATTAAGGTTCTATAGTATCTAAGGTTCGCCTAGCCACATGATACTATGTTTGCAAAAAAACATAGTACGT
This sequence comes from Chenopodium album, assembly GCF_948465745.1. Lineage (NCBI taxonomy): Eukaryota > Viridiplantae > Streptophyta > Magnoliopsida > Caryophyllales > Amaranthaceae > Chenopodium > Chenopodium album. The sequence goes on along the minus strand of NC_137836.1, from coordinate 57,593,398 downwards.
AGTACTAAAACAGAGCAAAAATTTAAATTGAGCATGCACGACATTTTTCAAGTAATCAAACAATTTCTTGCAATACTATAGTAATTATTGTGACAAATTGGACAAAAATTGCTAGCAAAAACATCAAGAACAAGCCACATTGTTTTCCCGACCTTAAGAGGTTCAACAATGGTGATTTGCTCATTTCTTCACCAAATTGAGTCAAACAAGTCTCAAATTACTCCCAAGGAAATATATAAACATAATCGAAGCAATTTCATGGCATAAAATTTGATAAAAAAAGAGAATTAAGCAATTCTAATTTCAAATTTTCAAGAAATTCGTGGATAAATACATGCAAAATTCATTAAAACCGGTGTGAGTTTGAAGGAAACTTACATTGATCGGGAAAATGGATGGAATAAGATTTGATTTGCAACAAATTTGAGCGAATTTGGTTGAGAAACGAGCAAGAACGAATCAAATGAAATTCTGAGAATTCTCGAGCAAGAAACACGAACAACAGCAGCGGAAATGAGGAAGAGAAGGGTATTTAAGGAAAACCCGAATCTAGCACCAAGCGTCAGACCTTGGCGTCAATCGATAAGCTTTAACGCCTGGCGTTAGCTCCAGCGTCTGGCGCTACAGCCAGATAAGTGGCGCTGATGTTATTTCAGCGCCGCCAGAACGTCCAGCCACTCAGTACGGTTGTTCCAACCTTATGCAGTATATTTTGGGTTCCTTGGTACGCCAGTTAGCCCCTCTAAGCAATTTGACACGATTTTTTAGTAATCGGCTTGATTACATAAAGTGATTGACCTGATAAAAGATCATCTCACTTAGCTTAAAGCGCCTAAGCATTGGCTCATCGCAAAAGGCACCGACATACTGGTTCATTCAGAAAGGCACCAACATACTGGTTCATAATTCAGCAAAAGGCACCGACATACAGGTTCACAAACAGCAAAAGCGCCGACGTACATGCATAGCGGAAGCAAAGTTCAAGCGAGCTTTTAAAGATCGACAGGCGGAGATCTTCGATAATTTTCCTTGGGAAATTATCGCAACAAATCAGGATAGCTTCAAGTGAGGATATCTTCGGCAGCGTTCCCTAGCTTGCGGAGAGTTGTCACAAACAACTGAAGGTGATTTCAAGCAAAGTTGTCTTCGATCATGTTTCCTAAGATGTGGAAGATGGTCACAAAGCGGAGGAGGATCGTTTCAAGCGAAGCAATCTTCGATAGTGTTCCCTGGCTTGCGGAAATTGAAGTCAGTTACAAGCGTAGCAGTTTTCAAACAGGATGACATTCTCTAGCTTGCAGGAGGTCATCAAAACAAAAAGCAGCAACAAATCGGTTACTTTTAGAGACGTGTGCTCGACGGTGCAAGATACGCGTTTCTTAACTCTTTTATCTGTTTAACTAATGCTAGTTTGCAGGTATCGGCGTTACAAGAGTAATTAAGGATCGCAGAACGTTCTGAATCATTCTCCGTCCCTATCGATACTTTGACTTTTGTTTTCAAAACCTGCGTTTCTCCAAACTCAGTCAAAGTGGGGGCTTCTGTAGGCACCCATTTGTGTCTCCCCAAAACCAAACCCGGTGATGAGTACCTTTCACGTCGAATCATAATCGAATGAAGTGAAAGTGTGGAAAGTTTAGTGTTGCGGATAGTTTTAATTTCTTTTCTCCTCTCTCTGTTTTTGAAAACCTATTTTAAGAAAATAGACAATCCGGTTTGGTTGGTCCATGATATGGGTCCAATAGTAGTGTAGTTGGATAGGGATTTAAAAGAGTTTTCCAACGATATATTATAGGCCCAATTCCGATGAATATTGAAGAAGTTATGGCCAAATTACTGAACTGGGCCCGGTTTGAGCCTTATATGCGGCCCAATGATCTAGAGGAGGGCCTAATATAGATTTATCATTCCTAATGCAATAAGGAATGGTTTTAGTCTTCTAGATTCTTCTAGAAGGTTCTGTTCATTCCTAATTCAATTAGCATTGATAAATTGACTTTTGTTGACTTTTTAGAGTTTTAATCAGAATAAAAGAATGTTTTTGAGGAAAATATGATTTCATCCTCCTGTACGGCAATTTCTATCTGATTTTAGAAAACGCGTCAATAATTAAGTTAGCGCCAAACGCCAGTATTAGCGCCTGACGCTAAGCTTGGCGCCTGGCGCTAGTGTTAGCGCCTGGCGCTAATGTTAGCGTCTGACGCTAACCTCGTTTTACGCGTCAGAACTCTATTTTGATTTTTTTATATTTTTGGCCGATTTTCTCTATAAATAGCCATCTAAAAACTCCGTTTTGATTCACCAACTCTCATCAAGATTTCTTGATTACTCTTTATATCTCTCTTTTCTAAAGTAGCCTTTTCTCAAATACAAATTCCGCATTCGCAAGACTTAGATACACCTAGCCATATTCGAAGTTGCCTTTGCCCTAGACGTGAAAGGTTTAATTTCTGAGGGTTTGGTGATGAGTGACATTTGTGGCACTCAATTGATCTCTTTTTGGATGAATTTCATTTCATTTTGTAGCTCTTTTCCTTAGTTTTCCTTAGTTTTGCTCTTTATTTCTTTACTTTGTGCTTTTTGTAGTTAGTTTCTTTATTTTGTGCATTTCCTTGTTTATTCGTTGTTTTTCTCTATTATTTGTTTGTTTTCATTTGTTTTTAGGTTATGATCGAGCATCCAAAGATTTCCGAGCTTCCCTTCAACATTTATCATCACATTGGATGCCTTGTGCTAGCATTTTAAGCTTCAAGTTTAGAGGAACTCGAAGGGCAAGTCTCAAGACCGGTGCACGCATGCGGTGGTGGCATCATCTATGCCACAAACCCACCAAAATGCTCATATACTTGCTGCCTACTTTGATGTTCATCACCATCACCAAGTTGTGTGCACAAGGATGATCAAGATCGAAGAAGGGGAGGAGGAGACCCTCCTAGGTGCGGCCGCACAGGAGGCGCTTGCGGGCGCACCCCCCTGGGTTTGTGCCCGTACCCTGCTCCGTGCGCCCTCTTCTTCCCTATGTGCGGCCGCATCTGCGTGGGTTTATTTTTGGACGTCATAACCGACTTCTCCCTTGTATATATAGTAGTTTCTTTCCATTTTTGGGGAGATTGAATTTTTGATTAGATTTTCATTAAGAATTCATTTTTTAGAGATTAGAGAGTAATTAGAGAGAGAATTAGAGCTTTGATCATATTTTGTAGAGAGAGAAACTCTATTTTGAAGAGAGAGAAATTCATGGTGTATTGTTGATGATTCAAGATTTCTTCATTCCAATTGATCTTTGATCAAATTTTGTAAGGTTTACTCATCTTTGATTTCAATATAAGTTTGATTTTAGTTGATTTCATTTGTTTTTCATATGATTGTTGATTGTTTGATGTTTGATTGAAGTTTGATTGAAGTTTCATTGATTTTTGTATTGATTTTAGATTTCTTAATATGATCATGATGAAATTGTTGATTAGTTGTGTTTTGATCTTAATTACCATGATTAGTGAGTAGTTTACTTGCTAGGGTAATGGTGAAGCATGTATGAGTAATGGATTAGTGTTAATTGAGGATAATTGATGGAGTTAATGATGTGATTAAACTTGGCTGATGAATCATGTGCATGTGTGTGATTAATTGAAGATTGGCCAACTTTGATTGTTGCACTAGATTGCATTGTAAGTTCACATTGATACGGACCATTGATTTGTGGCTTGCATTTACACGATTGAGGTGTATTGTGATGTTTCCTAGCTAGAGTTTATCGTAGTTGACGCTAGTTAGACCTTTAGGAGAATAGCTTGATATGCTCTTTTGGTTGCATGATTGATTTTCCCTCACATTGATTGACTTAGCCAATTTCACCTCCCAATTAGCCATATCCATTATGAATGCATGTGGATCCTAGCCCTAGTGTTTATCATCTTTGATTTTCTACAAGTTTATTTTTTGTCATTAGCTCTAGTTTTAGCATACAACCCCACTTTCGATTCCGGAATAGCTTAGCACAAGACAATAGACATTCAATCACTATTCCTTTGGGTTCGACCCTTGACTTGCTACTATACTTGTATAGGGGTTGGTTGAGTGTATAAATTTTGTTTAACCGGTTGGGGTGGGTAGTCCAACGACCTACCATTTCACCATCGATCAAAATGGCGCCGTTGCCGGGGAATGGTGTCTTGATTGTGTATTGTTGTTGAATCTATTCCATTTTATTGAAAAAAAAAACACAAAAAGATTTTATTTCTTTCTTTTAGGCTACACTTGTAGCCGTGTTTCTAACAATTTCTTTTGAGATTTTGCATGCATAGTGCTCGTGATCGATCTATTGTGCCTTTTGATCCGGAAATCGAGAGAACACTCTCAAGGAGAAGAATAGCAAATCGATCTTTGCAATATAGTTCTTCAAGTGAAGAGGAGTTTGAAGAAGAGATGCAAGAAGGAGGAATGGGAGAGAATCCAAGGGTAGCCTTGAAGGAGTTAGGTATTCCCGGTGCTTATAGGTTTGAGAGTTGGATTGGTCCGCTTACAACACCGGCGAATGATTTCGAGATAAGACCGGCCATGATTACTTTGATAGAAAGGAGGCAATTTAGTGGAGCCAAGAGTGAGAGTATGTTGAATCACCTAAAGGAATTTGAGAAGTATTGCAATACCATCAAGGTGAACGGCATTTCTCAAGAGTTCATTCGGCTAAAGTTGTTTCCCTTTTCTCTCATTGGTCGTGCCTTAGAGTGGTTGGATAAAGAGGTTAAGCCTAATTCGCTTAGAACATGGGATGATGTTACTAGAGCTTTCTTGTCTCGCTTTTACCCACAAAAGAAGACGGCGGAGGCTAGGGCATTAATCCAAGGATTCAAGAAAAGGCCTAATGAGAATCTCTATGAGGCATGGGAGAGGTACAAGGAGTACCAAAGAGAATGTCCACATCATGGGATTCCTACTTATCAAGTGATCCAAATTTTCTATGGAGGCTTGAGTGCTCAAGGCAAGTCATGCCTAGATGGAGGAGCTGGTGGTCCTATAATGAATAGGACAGAGGAAGAAGTGGTAGACATAATTGAGGATGTTGTGAGATACTATAGAGATTGACAAGAAGGAGAAAGAGAGTCTACAAGCAAGAGTGGTTCAACGGTCTATTCGGTGGATCACCTCAATGCAATCAACAACTTGTCATCCCAAATTTCAAATCTAGGGAAAGAGATGACATCAATCAAAGCGAAGCTTGAGAGTGTGTCCGCGAATTCTTTGAGTCTTCCCTCCAAAACCAAAGGGAGAGGTACAATCTCTAACTCTTCTCCTTCTACTTCTAATAACATGCCAAGTGGTTGTGTGTTTTGTGATTTATGTGGTTCTTATGATCATGATTCTTCCATGTGTTCACAAGCTTTTGTTGATGGATGTGATGATGTTGAAAATAATGAATGTGAACATGTGAACTTTGTGTCTAATGCTAATGGTGGTCAAAGGTTTGAAGGAACTAAGAACTTTGGTAATAGGAATTCTCACCCTCAAGGAGGTGGTTTCGATAATTATAACAATGGAGGATATAGGAACCAAGGAAACCAAGGTTTCTGAGGTAACTATAACCACCAAGGTTATAATAATCAAAACTCAAGCCATGGGTATGGTAATCAAGGCTAATCTCAAGGTTTTGGTAATCATTACCATAATGGTGGCAATAGTCAAGGTAGAGGGAGTTGGAACAACAACCAAAATAGGGGAAATTTTCAAAACAACAATCAAAGGGGACCCCCTCCCAGTTTTGCTCCAAAGTCCCAATCCAATGGTGAAAATTCTTATTCCCAACCATCATCTTTTAAGACAAATTTGGAAGAATTGATTGATAATCAAACTAAGATCATTAACACCTTTATGGCGGTTAGTGATAAGAAGTTTACTGAGATGATGACTCATAATAAGATGCTTGAGACACAAATAACCCAACTTGCAAACACTCTTAAGGATTATGCTAGTCCTTCCTCTTTGCCTTCTCAAGGGGTGGAACCGAAGAAACCCGTGTATTCCGTAATCACTAGGTGTGGGAGAGTCCTTAGTGAGGGAGTTTCTAGTTCCATAGAGGATGATGAGGAGAGGAGTGTTTTGAGGGAGGAAGATGAGAGGGTTGTGTCCAAGGATGTCTATTGTGAGGAGGAGCAAAAGAAAAAGAAGGTTGATGAGAAGATGTGTAAGGAGGTAAGCTTTCCCGATCTACCCTATCCTCAAAAGTTCTTGAGGCATAAGATGGATGAGCAATTTGGGAAGTTCCTTGAAATGCTTAAAGAAGTTCATGTTTCCATCCCTTTTACCGAATCTATTCCCTAAATGCCTAGATATTCCAAGTTTCTTAAGGAAATTCTAGAAGGGAAGGGGGATTGTAATGAGGTCAATTCGGTGGAAGGAGGGAAATGTTTTAGTGCTCTTATCCATGGGAATCTACCGGAGAAGTTGGAGGATCCGGGGAATTTTTCTATCCCTTGCAAAATCAAGAAGTTGATGTTTGAGAATGCTCTTTGTGACTTAGGAGCTAGTGTGAGTATCATGCCTTGTTCGGTTTTCAAAAGACTCAATTTAGGTGAGCTTCTACCATCCAATATAACCCTTCAATTGGCCGATTAATCTATCAAGATTCCTAAGGGGAGAGTTGAGGATGTCCCACTTAAGATTGGGGAGTTTGTTTTTCCCGTTAATTTTGTGGTGTTAGAAATTGAGGAAGATGAACGCATTCCTATCATCTTAGGGAGACCTTTCTTAGCCACCTCGGGAGCTTTGATAGATGTGAAAGGAGGCCGCATTACTTTGAGATGTGGTAAGGAGGAAAGTTTTAAGTTGAAACCAAAGCATGAATCTATGTCTTTTATGCAAGAAATGATGTGTGCAAGTTCCTCTCGTTCTATCGACAATGTATGTATGATTGACTCTTCTACTAACGATGCTCTTGAGAATTTTGATGATGTTCTTGCAAGTTTTGATAGCATGAAGGTTAGTGAAGAGAAAATGATGATTCCCAAGCTTATGGACGAGGAGGAAGTTGAGATTCCAAGTTGGTTTGAGCTTATTCCTCAAGATGAAGGGGAGGTTTCCATGATTGTGGATGTTGAAGTTCCATCTACATTGAACAACAAGCCAAAGAAGAAGGCTCGTGATTCCAAGAAGTTGAAAAAAAGGAAGAAGTTGAGAAAAGAAAAATGTGAATTTGAGAAGTGTTTCATGGAAGTTTCATCAAGCAACGAAGGAAGGTTGCTAAAGAATGAAGAAGATTTCGCTCTATCTACTACCTTGAAAAAGGTGGTGTTCTTTGACCCTCCATGATTTGGAGGAAGGGTCGAGCTTAGGACCTTAAGCAAGCGCTTCCCGGGAGGCAACCCGGAGTTTCTAACCTTTCCTCTTGATTTTTTTTTGAATTTTTCTTATTTTTCCCTCTTTTATTTCCTTTTCTTTCACTTTTCTACTTGTTTGGATTTGTAGGATGAACTTTTCGGGATTGGATTTCACCAAGCGAGCATGATGAATGGAAGGTGTTTTGCGGTATTTGTCATGATTATGTTCGATTCAAATCGAAATTAACGGTAAAGGGGTAAGAATTTTGGTGAGGTAAGTTAGGAAGTTCATGTTTTGAAAGTTGAAGGAAGTTGATGCTTAGTGAGTTCTTGTGGTGGGTTCATGATTCTCAAGCTTAGTGCTCACTAAAATTGTATTTTGCTACTGCCTATGTTGGTGTTTATCACCATCATGATTCATGTACGCACCCAAGAACCCATAGAGCATCAAAGAAAATAAAAAAAGAGAAGAAGGGAACCAAGCCTAAGTGCGAGCGCACACCAGGTGGGTGCGGTCGCACACCAGCATGGTGCGGGCGCACCACCTATGGGTGCGGAGGCACCATGCCCCGGCTTCCCCTACTTCTTCTTCTTTCTTTTCTTTTTCCTTCACTTCCTCATTCTCACTCTCACTCCTCACGACCCCCATCACCCTCAAACCCCCATAACCGCACCTCCTCACCCTCCATTCTCCATCAAATCTTCATCAATTCTTTGCAAATTTCACTCCAAATTCATTAAAATCAACTCCTTTTCCATTCTACTCATCAAAAATCATACAAATTCACCAAAATAAACCCCTAATCTCTCTCCTCTAAGGTTGGGTATAATTTGGGGCTTTTGTGTGTGATCGAAATTGGTGGCTCAAACTTGTTCAAATTTGCTTCATATATGGTATAATCATCTTCTATAACTTCAATTTGCTTAATTATATCATATATATGCATGTTTTGAATTTTTGTATGAGCATGAATAGTGGTAGTATGGTTTTTATGGATTTTGATGATTGATATTGATTTTGGATGAAATTTTGTGATGTTTGTTGATTGATTTTGCATAACATTGTCTTGTTTGTTGATCTTGTAGCATTTGTGATCATTTTTGGTTGGAATTTGTTGAAGTTGAAATTTGGTAAAATTGGTAGTAAGGTGCTCATATTGGTATTGGATTGATTGTTTGTGTATTGGATTGTTGGTGAAGGATTTTCTTGGTTGTTTGGTGATTTTGGTTGATTGGATTGAGCTTGTATATTGGTGGAAGTGTTGGTTCTTGAACTGGTGATTCTTGGAGTCTTGGTGTTGATTTTGAGTTGATTGATTTTGGTGAACCAAACTAACCACAAAAATGTCTAGCCTTATCAAAAAGTTTACCAAAAAGCGAAAAACCAATGTCTCCATTGATGAACCTAGACCTAGCACATCATCTCCACAAAAACGACCTCCAACACCACTACCAAAATGCAAAAACCTTGACCCTGAGCAAAAATCCCGCTACCAAAAGCTCAAAGATGAGAGAACCCTCAAACCCACCCGCCACTATCTCCATCGCGACATGACTAGTTTGGGGATAGATGAGGATGTTAGGGAGTTGCTCTTAAACTTGAGATTGGGTACCTTCATTAATGATTCTTACCGCACCTACAAGGAGCCAACTTTGGAGTTTTTGGCTACTCTTGAGCTTGTGCCCGTGGAGGGGAAATTTCGGGTGCGATTTCAAATCTTCAACGAATTCTTCGACCACTCCTTGGAAGAATTCAACACAGCTTTGGATTTTGATCCACATGGTGATATCTTGGATCTTGAGTCGTACATCATTCCGGAGTATGATCAAAACTCTTGGTGGGATGATATCTCGGGGGTTAGTGAGTTCATCACAAGTGCCGCCAAGATTTCCATTGTGCACCAACCTTGTCTTCGGGTGGTACACCGACTTTTAGGCTATGTTGTGTTCTCCAAGCAAGAATTGGGGAAGATGAGCAAGTTAGAGCTCAAGATCTTGTGGTTGGCCACCCGTCCCGAGTATCGTGGCCGTTTAAACTTGGGGTATGTGTTTGCACAATATTGCATTGCTTTGAGGGGCCGGAGCGCCGGTAAGATACCGTATGGGGGTATGGTTACTAGGCTCTTGACTCACCTCCACCTCAATCATTACTTGCCTTATTGCAAGGAAATTGGAGATGACACTACTATTTTTCTTGATTTGAAATAATTGGGGCAAGTGCAATTCATCTCCAAGCACTATGAAGATGGGAAGTATGAATGGTTGAGAGATAATGAGCATTGGTGCTTTTTGCCTAACCCCGAGTTGACCTCTTTGCACCGGATCAACGCCGAGAACGTGTGGCACGTTCCCAAGTCTTATCGGCGTCCCAACTTTGACTCCGATGATGAAGAAGAAGAACAACAAAATCAACAACAACAACGTCAACAACAACAACGAATTCCACAACAACAACAACAACAACAACAACAAGGGCAACATTCTTATGCTAGTGCCGACTTGGGGGCACTTAGTGAGCAAAAGAGCGGTTTGCAAATCCGCTTAGAGGGCATGTATGATCAAGATTTCGAAGCAATCTACAACCAAATGAGAGGTATTCGGAAATGCAACAAGGTATGTTCATATAACAACAACAACTTTATGGTGCGGAAGTTGACCGCGGGAACATTGTTCCCCGGGTTAACTATCCTTATTTTCCGCCCCAGCAAGGTCCTATACCTTCATATGGTCACCCGTATTGGCAGGGACCTTCCGTTCCCGATTCCGAGCGTCGCTTCTACCCGAATGAGCAAGGTAATTACGATTACAAGGCTCCCGGTGGATGTGATTATAAGGGTGATCCTAACTATCCCTATGTACACCCTAACCACCCCTACGAGCTAGCTTTGCCCAATAACTTCACCCCTCTTGCCCCTTGGTAACAAGATAACTTTAAGGGGCATTATGGGTGGCCCGATGGCTTCACCGGAGGTTGGGAGCCTTATCCACCTCCAACCTTCGATGACCACGTGGGCAACAATGACCCCAATGGGGCCGGGCCTAGTGGTAGTGTTGGTAGTGGTCATTAGTTCCCTTGCCTTTTGTGCTTTCTGCCTCCATCCCTTATGTTTTTGTGCTTGCTTTGTATTGTTGGGATGTTGAGATGTATCATTGTTTAGCTTGGGGGAACTAATTCTTGACTCGGTAGCCAATACTTGTTGTTGTATGCATACTTTGTTTGCTTGTTTGTTTTTATGCTCTTCTTGTTTGGTTTGCTTTATTTTCTTGATCTTTACTCCTCTTGATGCATGATTGTTTGCCCGATATGCTTGGTTTGATGTTTTTGTTGTGATGATTTGACTATGATGATGTTGTTGTGTTTGCTCCCTTGTATCCAAATCCCTTTGATCCAAAACCCTTTGATCCAAATCCCTTAATTCCAAATCTTGTAGTTTAGTTTAGTTTTCTAGTTAGATAGTTGTTTTTCTTGTTTTCTTAGATTTTCTTTCTTTTCTTTCCTATACTCTTTGATAGTTTAGTTCTTGTTTTGCTTAGTTGTTTATAGTTTTAGTTTAGTTTCCTTTTATTTGTTATTTTCTTTTCTTTGTTTTGAAGTTACTAACCTTTCTCTTTATTTATAGCTTCTTTTATTTTTCCTTTTCTCACTTGGGTTTTTGAAGATGTTTTTGGTCTTGGAACGCATCAATGGTGGTTTCTTTTTGCCATCGTTTATTTTGCTAAGCATGGATAGCCCGGTGAGACCTTTCTAATTTTTCTCTTTATTTTCTTTGGTTGCATAGACTAGGATTAGTTTAGGGGAAGTTGAATGGTTCGAGGATGAATGCTTGTTAACACGTAATGTGTTTGGGATCGATGACGATGTTGACATTCGATCACTTGTTTGTCGATTGGGATATATATGTGTTTAACTTGCTTTCTAGTCCTTTTCTCCTTTTCTCCTATTTTCCTTTCTCTATGTTTCCTTTTCCTTTCTTTTATTTTCTTTTATTATCCTTTTCCTTTATTTTCTTTCTTGTTTGTAGTATGATTTTGAGGCTTATTTTTCCTTTTTGTCTCTTTATGAGTTGGACTTTGTACATTGGACTTTGTCTTTTGCTTAATTTTCTTCCTAAGTAGTAAAGGTATGCACGGTTTGAGACTATGTTCGGTTGAATCTAGGATAGGTGTATGCTAGGGTAGTTGGTTTGAACTAGAAGGATCATGAAGCCGGATTTTACTTGTTTGTGTCATGCTTGGTAGTTGCTCCCTATAGTCAATTTGACACCACTAGTGATTTTTGCTACATCCATGTGAGGTTCACCGTTTTTCAAGCCTTCAACCTATTTTGTATGAGCGGCGTGGATCCTTGACTATGCAAACCTAATCTATAAAGCTTGATGTATGATTCTTAAACCCGAGACCGAACTATCTAGGGAGGACAAAGGCACATTTTTCGGGGTGGTATTTTTCATTCTTAGGATAGTTTGTATCACCTTTATTTTTGGGTTTACATTTGCCTTCTTGCAACCATTTGAGCCTTATACCTTCTTTTCAAGCCACATCTTTAGTTCTTTGGCCTTTTGTTTCATTTTCTTTCTTTTCTTGGTTTTTGTGAAGCAAATTGATCATAGTTGATGGAGTTTGTGGTGGAGAAGTTGGAAATTTGGTTTTTATGAGTGCAAGATTGTGTTAAGTTTTCTTTGTGAATAATAGCATGTGTTTGAGAAAAAGCCGTCCTTAATCATAAAAGGCATGGAAAAATAAATTGCATTATAGAAAAAGCCGTCCGAATTTAGCACAAGGCAAGGACATTGCAAGTTTAAGTAAAAAAAAAAAAAAATAAACAAAAAATTGAAAATGTGAGAATTCAAAAATATTTTGATGTATTCTTTTCTCCTTCTAAGAATTGAGGACAATGCTTCATTTTAGTTTGGGGGAGAAGCGTTTACGCTTTTTGTATATATTTCTTGTTAGTATAGCTTCAAGTAAGCTTGGGGGTGTTGTTTTTGTTTGGTAATTTCTTGATTGTGTTGTTGAGGATTGATCACCCTTTTGCTTCACTTTTTAGGAAAACCACCAAATTTTAAATTTTAGCCTACCTTCACCCTTTATGCCTTACGTTACAACCTTGGGGAAAGACCTTTCGACCTAGAAAGTTGAGTCACTATTCGGGGGAGGGAATCATGGGTCATTGCCTAAGGAAAGGGGATGCATAGTCAAGATTGTCGAGTAGCCTAAATAAAATCTCTTTTTCCGGTTCCTTCGAGGAATAATTGGGATGTTCACTAAGAGGAGATTTGAGACTAGTGGGGAGAACGCGGTAAGATCATTTGGGATGAACGTGGATTGTGATGTCTAGTTCCTATGCCTAGCATACCCTATGTTTCAATCAACCTTAGATATCTTGAAAAGTGCATACCTTGATTACTTGAGAAAGACTTTCATTCATTTTCATTATAGTCTCTATGTAAGTCCATTTCGCAAAGTTTTTGTTTTCATTTTTCTTTTCTTTTCTTTTTATGGATTTGCCTCTTTGATGTTTGGTGGAGAGTTGTGGGTAAACTCTTAGGACACCCTTACGAGACCTCACTCGTCCTCATAGGCGACTTTGGGTTTAAAGGGCTTGTTGTAGCTAAAAACAACCGTGATTCCTACGACAGTGAGTCTTAGCGTACATTCTTATCTTCAGTCTTTCTTTTTCATTTTTAATAAATTTTTCATCCTTATTCTTTCTTGCTTTGTTTTGCTCGAGGACGAGCAAAAGTTTAGCTTGAGGGAATTTGATGAGTGACATTTATGGCACTCATTTTATCTCTTTTTAGATGAATTTCATTTCATTTTGTAGCTCTTTTCCTTAGTTTTCCTTAGTTTTGCTCTTTATTTCTTTACTTTGTGCTTTTCGTAGTTAGTTTCTTTATTTTGTGCATTTCCTTGTTTATTCGTTGTTTTTCTCTATTATTTGTTTGTTTTCATTTGTTTTCAGGTTATGATCGAGCATCCAAAGATTTCCGAGCTTCCCTTCAACATTTATCATCACATTGGATGCCTTGTGCTAGCATTTTGAGCTTCAAGTTTAGAGGAACTCGAAGGGCAAGTCTCAAGACCGGTGCAGGCATGCGGTGGGGGCATCAACTATGCCACAAACCCACCAAAATGCTCATATACTTGCTGCCTACTTTGATGTTCATCCCCATCACCAAGTTGTGTGCACAAGGATGATCAAGATCGAAGAAGGGGAGGAGGAGACCCTCCTAGGTGCGGCCGCATAGGAGGCGCGTGCGGGCGCACCCCCCCTGGGTTTGTGCCCGTACCCTACTCCGTGCGCCCTCTTCTTCCCTATGTGCGGCCGCATCTGCATGGGTCTATTTTTGGACGTCATAACTGACTTCTCCCTTGTATATATAGTAGTTTCTTTCCATTTTTGGGGAGATTGAATTTTTGATTAGATTTTCATGAAGAATTCATTTTTTAGAGATTAGAGAGTAATTATAGAGAAAATTAGAGCTTTGATCATATTTTGTAGAGAGAGAAACTCTAGTTTGAAGAGAGAGAAATTCATGGTGTATTGTTGATGATTCAAGATTTCTTCATTCCAATTGATCTTTGATCAAATTTTGTAAGGTTTACTCATCTTTGATTTCAATATAAGTTTGATTTTAGTTGATTTCATTTGTTTTTCATATGATTGTTGATTGTTTGATGTTTGATTGAAGTTTGATTGAAGTTTCATTGATTTTTGTATTGATTTTAGATTTCTTAATATGATCATGATGAAATTGTTGATTAGTTGTGTTTTGATCTTAATTACCATGATTAATGAGTAGTTTACTTGCTAGGGTAATGGTGAAGCATGTATGAGTAAGGGATTAGTGTTAATTGGGGATAATTGATGGAGTTTATGATGTGATTAAACTTTGTTGATGAATCATGTGCATGTGTGTGATTAATTGAAGATTGGCCAACTTTGATTGTTGCACTAGATTGCATTGTAAGTTCACATTGATACGGACCATTGATTTGTGGCTTGCATTTACACGATTGAGGTTTATTGTGATGTTTCCTAGCTAGAGTTTATCGTAGTTGACACTAGTTAGACCTTTAGGAGAATAACTTGATATGCTCTTTTGGTTGCATGATTGATTTTCCCTCACATTGATTGACTTAGCCAATTTGACCTCCCAATTAGCCATCTCCATTATGAATGCATGTGGATCCTAGCCCTAGTGTTTATCATCTTTGATTTTCTACAAGTTTATTTGTTGTCATTAGCTCTAGTTTTAGCATACAACCCCACTTTCGATTCCGGAATAGCTTAGCACAAGACAATAGACATTCAATCACTATTCCTTTGGGTTCGACCCTTGACTTGCTACTATACTTGTATAGGGGTTGGTTGAGTGTATAAATTTTGTTTGACCGGTTGGGGAGGGTAGTCCAACGACTTACCATTTTACCATCGATCATTTTGTTCCAAATCTCTCTTTCAATTATTTAATTTAATTGTTTGTTTTATTATTTTCCTTGAAGTTACTAACGTGTGTATTTTGTTATTAGAAAGAGGTACGAGGCATCCAAGTAAGTGCTTTAATGGTTTTTATTGATATTATGATATAGAAATCATGCTTAGATTGTTATTTTAATTCCTAGTATCATGTTTAGGGTAGCTTTAATATTAAGTATGATTAATAATATGATTCCTTTTATGTTCTTCCTAATATTTATGATTGTTAGTATCATGTTAGGGTTAAAGATTTGATTTTTATTGTTTAGTAACATGCTAGGGTTTGTTATTAATCTTATTAGTATCATACATAGGATCTTGCTATTATTATGCTTTAACATGATTCGTGATTATTATTTTAATTATTATTGTTTTGATTATTTATTATGTTGCTTGATATTTATTGTTATTGCTTGATCACGCCTTTTATGCATGTTTAAAGGGAATTTGTACTTGTAATCACGCTTAATGAGATAATTAATAATCTTGTTTAGGGTTAATTTGATTATAATTCAAGTGATCGCCAATAATAGTTTTGTTTCTGCATTATATTCAACCAACGTAGATAAACAGGTATAGGGTTAATCCTAATGATTGCATGTTAGTCAGAAAGCGCACATGAATACGATCAAAATAAAGTAGAGGCCTATTATTAGGGCAAGTTCAATATTTTTTAGGTTGAATTTGTACCTTCATCCCCGAACTACCAGTAATGGTTCAAGACCTATTGGAGTTGACGATCTCCTGGATCGTTAAGGGGTGTAACCTTCACCTCGTGAACGGTTTACAAGTTTCTAAAAGAAACTTGTTGGCGACTCTTTTGCTCTCTCTTCTTTCCCTTTGGACGCCACCGTCATTTAGTGTATAATCACAGTGGGGTTCAAGCTAGGGGTTAACGCTTGAAATATTCCCTACAATTATATACTTGGAATTGATGTTGGTTGAACATGAATTATTATGCAAGTTTATTTGAAACATGATACAAGTTTAAAATATATGTGAATCATGGAAGTATGTTTTATTTTTGAGTATCAAGGAAGCATGAAATTATTAAGCAAGGCTTATGTATGTTTAAAAGAGCTAAAATTAGAATTATTGAACATGATTCATCAATTTTATTCTCACCTATTTATTATTGGTGTTGAGTCAAGGAAATTAGTTTATTTAATTGTTCACTCAAGTAAGTTGAGATCGAGTCAATGAGTTTATGAGTGCATTCTATATACCAAGGTAGTAATCGTGCAATTTTGTGCATAAAACTAGGCAAGGAACCATAATTAAAATAAATAGTATGTGCTTACTAATTAATTCAATAATTAATTGGAGGAATGTGTTAATTATTGTTATGTTTATTCTTGATTGATTGGTTGGAGTCTTCACATGTTAAATTGATAAATCACGTAAAGTGTAAGAGGATACACACCAAAACTCTTGAAACGTATATACCTTAAGTATGAACATATAGGGAGGAGTTATGTGACTTTATACTTGAGCATAGCTTCTACAGGGGTACAAGACGCTATACTTTCTTTATTATTATTTATACGCTGGAATTCCGTCACCAAGGTGTGACATAGTAGGTGCCAATTGGGGTAGCTCCCTAGTTGGAAGCTCCATTTTAATGGGCTATATTTTTAAGGAAGGAAATCCGTTCGATGCGTAATCCAAAGCTATTAATTAATAATTAATATTGCTAGTTATGAGTCAGAGGTAAGTTGACTGTGATTGTATGACAAGCATGTTTTATTACTATTATTATTGATAGGATATTCATGTTAGTGTGGTGCATACTCAGCTTTGTTGATTTGTACTTTTGTATTTATGTTTGGCTTTTGGTCCTTTGGTTGGACCTACCATGACCCATTTATATAGTGAGTAGAGGGTTGAAATAAAGGGGAAGTGATAGTGTAGGGAATATTTAAAGCATTAATCCCCTAACTTGAACCCCACTGTGATCATACACTAAAGTACGGTGGCGTCCAAAGCGAAAGAAGATAGAGCAAAAGAGTCGCCAACAAGTTTTAGGAACTTATAAACCGTTCACAGGGTGAAGGTTCCACCCCTTAACGATCCAAGAGATCGTCAACTCCATAATGTCTTGAACCAAATAGGGTTCGGGGATGAAGGTACAAATCCAACCTAAAAGAGATTGAACCTGCCCTAATAATAGACCTCTACTTTATTCTGATAGTATTCATGTGCGCTTTCTAACTAACATGAAATCAATAGGATTAACCCTAAACATGTTTATCAATGTTGGTTGAATATGAATGCACAAACAAAACTATTATTGGCCATCACTTGAATGATAACCATATTAAACCTAAAAAGATTATTAATTATCTTATTAAGCTTGATTACAGTTACAAATTCCCTTTAAACATGCATAAAAGGCGTGACCAAGCAATAACAATAAAAAAAATCAAGCAACATAATAATCAAAATAATAAAATTATAATCATAACAATCATAACAATTATAATCATAAATCATAAAGTATAATCACAATAATAATCAAAACAATAATCATCATAATAACAATCATATTATTAATAATAATAATCATGTTAAAGCATTGCAAGATCCTAGGCATGATACTAACAAGATTAATAACAAACCCTAGCATGTCACTAAGCAATAAAGATCAAATCTTTAACCCTAACATGATTCTAACAATCATAGATATTAGGAAAACATAGGAAGCATCATAATTTTAATCATACTCGATATTAAAGTAACCCTAGACATGATACTAGGAATCATAATAACAATCTAAACATGATTTCTACATCATAACATCAATAAAAACCATTAAATTACTTACTTGGATGCCTCGTACCTCTTTCTAATAACAAAATACACACGTTAATAACTTCAAGGAAAATAATAATCAAAACAATTAAATTAAATAATTGAAATAGAGATTTGGAACCAAACCCTCAAAAATTAAACCTTTCACGTCTAGGGCGAAGGCAACTTCGAATATGGCTAGTTGTATCTAAATCTAATGAATGCGAAATTTTGTATTTGAGAAAAGCTAGTTTAGAAAAAGAGAGAGAGAGAGAGTAATCAAGAGAATCTTGATGAGAGTTGGTGAATATAGAGAGAATCGGTGATTGTAGGTGATTGAAAATTGGTTATTGTAGATGAGAATAAGAATTGATGAGAATTGATGATCAAAACGGAGTTTTTAGCACGTTATTTATAGAGAAAATCAGCCAAAAAGATAAAATATCAAAATAGAGTCTGGCGTACATGAAACAAGGTTGGCGCCAACGCTGGCTATTGGCGCCAGACGCTGACCCTGGCGCCAGGCGCCAAGGCTAGTGCCAGGCGCTAAGCGTAGCGCTAGGTGCTACAGCTGGCGTTTGGCGCTGACCTGGAAATTCACGATTTTTCTTAAAATCAGATAAAATTTGCCGTACAGGAGGATAAAATCGTATTTACCTCAAAAATGCTCTTTAATTTTAATTAAAACTCTGAAAAGTTAACAAAAGTCAATTTATCAATGCTAATTGAATTAGGAATGAAAAGAACCTTCTAGAAGAATCTAGAAGACTAAAACTATTCCTAATTGCATTAGGAATGATAAATCTATATTAGGCCCTCCCCTAGATCATTGGGCCGTATATAAGGCTCAAAACGGGCCCAGTTTAGTAAATTGGCCATAACTTCCTCAATATTCATCGAAATTGGGCTTATAATATATCGTTGGAAAGATCTTCTCAAGCCCCATCCAACTACACTACTATTGGACCCATATCATGGACCAACCAAACTGGATTGGCTATTTTCTTAAAATAAGTTTTCAAAAACAGAGAGAAGAGAAAAGAAATTAAAACTATCCGCAACACTAAACTTTCCACACTTTCACTTCATTCGATTATGATTCGACGTGAAAGGTACTCATCACTGGGTTTGGTTTTGGGGAGACATAAATGGGTGCCTACAGAAGCCCCCACTTTGAATGAGTTTGGAGAAACGCAAGTTTCGAAAACAAAAGTCAAAGTATCGATAGGGACGGAGAATGATTCAGAACGTTCTGCGATCCTAAATCACTCTTGTAACGCCGATACCTGCAAACTAGCGTTAGTTAAACAGATAAAAGATTTAAGAAATGCGTATCTTTCACCGTCGAGCACACGTCTCTGAAAGTAACTGATTTGCTGCCGCATTGCTGTTATTTTGATGACCTCCTGCCAAGAGAATGCCATCCCGCTTGAAAACCGCTACGCTTGTAACTGCTTCCAATATAGAAGATTGCTTCGCTTGAAACGATCCACTTCTGCTATGATAATATTCCACGTCCAGGGGAATACCATCGAAGATTGTTTCGCTTGAAACAATCCTCTTCCGCATTGATAATATTCCACGTCCAAGGGAATACTATCGAAGATTGCTTCGCTTGAAACAATATTCTTCCGCTTTATGACCACCTTCCACGTCTAAGGGAACATGGTCGAAGACAACTTCGCTTGAAATTACCTTCAGTTGTTTGTGACAACTCTCCACAATCTAGGGAATGTCGTCGAAGATATCCTCGCTTGAAGCCATCCTCATTTGTCGCGATAATTTTCCAAAGAAAATTACCTAAGATCTCCGCTTGTCGATCTTTAAAAGCTCGCTTGAACTTTGCTCCCGCTATGCCTGTACGTCGGTGCTTTTGTTGCTTTGAACCTGTACGTCGGTGCCTTTTGCGAATGAACCACTATGTCGGTGTCTTTTGTTAATGAGCCAATGCTTAGGCGCTTTAAGCTAAGTGAGACGATCTTTCATCAGGTTGATCACTTTGTGTAATCAAGCCGATTACTAAAAATCGTGTTAAATTGCTTTGAGGGGCTAACTAGCGTACCAAGGAACCCAAAATATATTGCAAAAAGGTAGAATAACCCCACTAAGTGGCTGAGTGTTCTGGCGCCGTTGAAAAAGCATCAGCGCCACACAACTGGCCTTAGCGCCAGGCGCTGGGATTGGCGCCAGGTGCCAAGCCTTATTTTTGACGCCAAAGCCTAGCGCTTGGCGCCAGAACGGGGTTTTCCTTAAATACCCCTTTCTTCCTCATTTTCGCTGTTTTGCTCGTCGTGCTTTGCTCGAAAAACCGCAGAATTTCATTTGCTTCGTTCTTGCTCGTTTCTCGACCGAATTCACTCAAATTTGTTGCAAATCAAAGCTCTTTTCATCCATTTTCCCGATCTATGTAAGTTTTCTTCAAACTCACACCGGTTTTTATGAATTTTGCACATGTTTATATTCGAATTTCATGAAATTTTGAATTTTAGAATGCTTAATTCTCTTTATTTATCAAATTTTATGCCATGAAATTGCTTGATTACGTTTATATATTGCCTTGGGAGTAATTTGAGACTTATTTGACTCAATTTGGTGAAGAAATGAGCAAATTGCCATTGTTGGACATGTTGAGGTCGGGAATGCAATGTGACTTGTTCCTGATGTTTTTGCTAGCAGTTCTTGTCCAATTTGTCACAATAATTACTATAGTATTGCAAGAAATTGTTTGATTACTTGAAAAATGCCGTATATGCTCAATTTGAATTTGTGCTCTGTTTTAGTACTACGTACTTAGTTTTTTGCGAACATAGTATCATGCGGCTAGGCGAACCTTAGATACTATAGAACCTTAATTTATGATAATTCTGCACAATGTAGCATGGCTAGACAGCGAGGCTCTGGTTCACGGTCCCGATACACTCGACGGGAGCATGAGCCCGTGGAGGATGACGTCGCGCCGTCCACTTCGCTTGGTCGACTCCCCGAGTGGGACGAGCGGACCTTGTTCTTTGCCCCCGTCCACCACATTTCTGAGAGGGTGAGACGGGGCATCACCGTCGGGAGGACGCGTTGTCATGGCTCCGGCTGTGACGGTTTAGGCGACCTGTACAAGATGTACATCGCCAGGGACGTTGAGATGAGACTCCTATGGGAGTCTTGCGGTCTTGCTGTGTTGTTTGAGACCTCCGAGGCGATGGTTGCCTCTAGTAGGGGTCACCACGTAGTGCGTGCTCTGGTGGAGTTCTTCTGGGACACCACCAACACTTTCCACTTTCCCTGGGGTGAGATGATGGTCACTCCTACCGACTTCAGTCTCATCACAAGACTGAAGTTCAGCTCTGTGCCACTGCCGTTCGATAGTGGGATCGACGTCTTTTCTCCCGAGGTCGAGGAGCTATTGGGGCCGATTACCATTCGGGCCCGAGCTGAGGTCGAGTCGTCTCAGTTCAGTGCTAGGGGGATTCACCGCTCGACTCTGACAGCGGCTTTCGATGATGGTGCGACCACCCGAGAGCAGTGGGTGCGCATCTTTGCGCTTATTTTGTTGTCAGGGACGTTCTCCCCTGACAAGGGTAGTAGGGCGCTGCTTTACTACCTTCCTGCCGTCCGCGATCTACACCAGATCGGGACTTATGACTGGGCCAGCTTGGCCTATGCTGACTTCATTCGTGCGCTGAGGGACTCGTGTCGACACCGGTCCTTTGGGACGAATGTTGCTTTGTTCGGCTTTTGGAGGATCGTAGAGGTAAACATTATTCCCTATAAAGTTTAGCTCTACACTTTAGCTAGCACTTGATTATAATTTTAACTCCTTGTAGATCAGGTTCTACGAGTACTTCCCTTCTACTGGGCCGGCGAGACCATCGCCGCGCGGGTTTCCAGTGAGTGCTTCTTGGGGCAGCCGTCATGTGGGGATGTCCACTGCGTATGTCCGAGATTGGATTATTGCGGTACAATTCTTTCTTATTTGCCATTTTGTGATGCTCTAGACAGATCCTTGCCTGATTGATGCTCTATGCAGGAGCCTGAGGTGGTGTATTGGCCATGGGTTGGCTTGGCAGTCCCTGGGTTAGCCGCACAGTATTCTGCTGAGCATCACTATTTCCTGGGGACTTACGGAGCGATCGCATACCTGGGAGAGAGGGTTGCTAGACATCATTCCTCCGATGTTTTTGTCGTTCCTGCTCCTCCACCACGTCACATGTTTGACGCCGCGAGGTTGTTGAGCATGTCAGAGGGAGCTGGTACCCCTTGAAGATCTTGCACGATCCCTAGGCGATGCTATGAGGAGGAGCTACTGCCGTTGTTAGCTCCAGTTCCTGTACCGGCAGAGGATGTGGCGGTACGATTTTTCTGCTTTTACCTTTCATTAAGTAGCCCCCGAGTAATGCTTTACTGATTTTGTTTTGCTTTATTAGGACGATACTACTGAGTTCTTGCCACCCCGTGTGTCTATCCATTACCAGGGGACATACGGGCCGATTGAGGAGATGATTCCTCCGGCTCCCGAGGACGAGCGCTTCGTAGAGAGGTCGATTCCTCGTCACCAGACTCGGGTAATCTTATTTATTTGCAACTTTTGTCCATATATATTATGCATGTTTACTGACTTATTTCTTTGACAGTTCTCGCGCGAGGTGGTTTCGGCGATGGCACGATGTATAGATGCCTTCCGGAGCCATCACGTCCGGATGAGGAATGTGGCTACCTGCCGTCGGGATGACGCCGTTCAGGAGGTAGTCTCCCTTTCATATGTTTTTGCATTACCGCTTCGATTTTGCCTTGTTTCTGATTTTAATTCTTTTTGCAGGGTCAACCTATTGCTTCTCATACCCGCCCGAGACCTGAGGTGCGGAGGGATCCGGCGAGGTCTAGCTCGAGACGTCGCCGCACTACGTCAGGGGGTAGAGGGGGTCGCTCTGAGGCTGCCCGTGCCGATGTGGCGGAGGGCTCGGGTTCTTCTTCTGAGGGTGCTCATGCTGCACCGGTAGGCCAGGGATAGGCTACCTCGGCTCTTAGAGGTGGTGGGATGTACGAGGTTTGCTCGTCATCGCAGCAGCCTCCGCAGCCTCAGCCTCAGGTTGATCTTGGGTGGAGTGGACCCGTGCTGAGTTTTCCTCTTCCCGAGGAGCTGGAGCTGGTGGAGAGGTTACTCCTCGTACGACGCAGTTTTACGAGATGATGGGTGTACGTCCCCCGTCGCCGTAGTTTGTTCCTGTGCTTTTTTTTTTATTTATTTATTTTGACTTTGTATAAAACTTTGCCTTTTAGTTAGACTCATTTTTTAGACATATTTTGTATATATATACTATTATTGGTTTATTTTATTTATCATGTTTTTTTTTTCATTTTTTTTCATTTATATTATTATGTGCATGTTTGTGTGTGCAAGAAAGTGTGACAAGTAATTTTGCGCAAAAATTCCAACATTTTTATTATTGATGGAGGGTATCCGACTTTCTCCCCCAAAAAGAAAAATAAAAAAAAGGAAAAGTCAAATAAAAGCTTGGGTTTATAAAAACTTGAAAATTAACCTAAATAAAATCCAAAAAAGAATAATATAATAATATAATAGCTATATTAATTAAAAAGAATAAAAATATGTTTAGAAAAGATAAGGGAGCCGTAAAGTCATTAGTAGACTCGAATTAAGGTAAAAACGCGGTTTTAGAAAGCGCGTATGACGTGGCAAATTGGCGCCAGTTGGCGCAACGCAATTGGGTGTAGCGCCAGGCGCTACACTTAGCGTGTGGCGCCAATCGCGGCGTCTAGCGCCAATTAGCACTGACTCCGTATTCTACCCTGATTAAAACTGCTCCTAAGTTGTGCATAAATAGCCCCCTGCCTAGCCGATTCATTTCATAATTTCAGCAAATAAAATAATTCTTGGCCTTAGAGAAATAATATCATGTCTCTAGTCACCAAAACTTTTACCCAATACACCCATGAATGGTGTCGGTCTCTTAATGCCAAAGAAAGAAAAGAATTAGATTTGTTTCACTTGGGGGGAATTTATGGTATCAAAGGGGTAGATCTTGACTTAGATTTCATTCATACCGCTCTAGAATATTGGAATGTTGATACTCATTGCTTTAGAATAGGGTATGATGAAATTAGCCCTTTGCCGGAAGAATTTGGTGCTATTTTAGGTTTCCCTGCAATAGACCTTATAGTAATCTCTAGAATAGATGCATATTATTACAAGGATTTTGAACGCTTCTTCAATTTAAAAGAAAGGGATTTATCAAAAATAGTAGATGGCAACATAGTTAATTTGAAAGAATTTGCTTGCCATTATTTTGATAAATCTCTTTCTGAATCTTTTCATATTTATAGAAGAAAGGGCTTTCTTATTTTGCATGCTTAATCAATTTTTCCTTAGTAGTGGTAAAAATAATGAGGGTTAATCAATTATAACCACCGTACTAGAACAAATTGAATCAGGGAGAAATCCAATTCCACTGATAGTTGGAGAGACTATGATTAGTCTTGATGAATTGAAAAGGAACCCAAAAGCACCTTTTCGAGGCTCTCCAATTTTATTATAGGTAGAAAAATAATATTTTTAATTACAGAAATCAAAAAATATATTTTTGTATAGTAATAATAATTTATTTGCATTGCAATTTTTTACAGATGTGGCTAATGGAAAGGCTAGAACTAATTAGACCTCCGGACAACATTGAGAAGTACACTTCGAATTGCTTCGTGAGGAGGAAGAAATGCTTCTCTAAAATGGGGCGCCATGAGTGGAGAAGGGTCTTCAAATCTCGCAATTTTGCTATCAAGTGGGTCATCCCATGGTGGAAAATAGAAAGGATGGTTGGTGTCAACAAGCAACCTTTCTGCCGTCTTCCAAGTTTGTCTCGTATGACTTATTACTATCCCTGCAGGGTAAAAAGGCAATACGGCTTACTTCAGAATATTCCTTCCGGAGATCTTCGTCCTCCCTACGAGTTCCCTGTCTCCCAGGTTGTAGACAGATTTGATTCTTATTCGAGTACTAGACCTTTATGGGAAGTAATTACCCAAAAGGTTCCTCTTTCCTTGCCCAATGATGTGAAGAAGTGGTTGCTGAGGAAACCTTCAAAGGACTTGAAGAAAGATCAGGGTAAAACTGATGTGAAGAGTCGTCTAGGTGACAGGGTGATTCCTGCCAAGGAACGCTTAGGTGAAAGAGTTGAATTCAAAACACCTGCCATGCCTTGGAAGAAAAGTACTACAAAAGATAAGGGAAAAAGGAAAGCTGACACCACTGATAAAAAGGTTTGGGTAGAAAAGAAGCATGGAGTCCTAACTGAAGGGGAAACTATATACTCTAAGATTGAATGTAGGTCCTCTAAAGGATGCCTACTAGCTAAGGTTATGGATGAGGAGGAGGAAGCAGACAAAAATTGGAAAAAGGCTAGGAAAGAAAAGAAAGATTAGGAGCATTTCTTAATTTCCAATTACTAGACTTAGTTTATATTTTTTGTTTAAAGTTAATTTATTTCAGCTTTATTAAAATTCCATCAATAATGTAATTTTATTTTATTAATGAAATTTCAGCTTTTAATTAATTATTTACTTTAAATTTATTTTATTAAAGCAATGAAAACCGAAAAGAATTAATTTTCCAGAAATTCTTCGAGTACGGAAGTCGAAAATTTTACGAAAAACACCGAAATATGCCCAGAATTTAGCTGTGAATTGGCGCTGCTTATCTGCGACTGGCGCCGGCCACAGTAGTCTGGCGTCAGGCGACAGTGCCGTCGGCTGGCGCTGATGGTCATTGGCTGGCACCAGAGTTTTCTCTGCGACGCCGATATTTCGCCGATCTTCTGTCCAATTTTTTAATTAATTCTGGGACGCGAGAATGTCAAAAAATAAAGTGGCCGCACCCGTAAAGGGTTGCCTACATATCCTTTCTTAAGGAATCAGGCCAAACGTAGCTCTCTTGAGTATCCTACTCAAGTAATTATGGGTAGTATTTCTTAAGTTGGTCAAGATTTGTCATGTTCGAGAACTCATTGCCATCCATCTCAGTTAGTTTTGCTGCACCTCCTGACAGGATTGTTTTGACAATGTAGGGTCCAGACCAATTAGGTCTAAATTTTCCCCTTGGATCTAAAACATTTTTCCTTAATGCTTTTAACACCAAGTCTCCTACTTTGATGTTTCTTATCTTAACCTTCTTATTAAAATGCCTAGCCATACGAGTTTGATAACACTGAGTGTGATGTAGAGCTTCTAGTCGTTTTTCATCGAGTAAAATTAGCTCTTCATATCTTGCCCTAGTCCATTCAACTTCATCGAGTTTGCTCTCTAACGCGATACGTAGAGATGGAATTTCTAGTTCGACAGGTTGTACGGCTTCCATTCCATATACTAAGGAAAATGGCGTATTTCCTGTTGATGTACGGATTGACGTGTGGTAACCCCATAATGCGAAGTGAAGTTTGTCAGGCCAATCCTTATAATTTTCCGTCATTTTCTCGATGATAGTATTTAGATTTTTATTAGCTGCCTCGACTGCTCCATTTGCTTGAGGTCTGTAAGGGGAAGAATGATGATGTTGAATGCTATATTTTTGTAACAATTCTTCACATTCGGCTTGAAAGTGAGTTCCATTGTCACTTATCATTTCATGTGGGACTCCATATCGACAAATAATATTCCTCTCGATAAAGAGTGCTACATGTTTTGCAGCGAGTTTAGCGTATGATTGCGCTTCGACCCACTTTGTGAAGTAATCAATTGCTACTAATATATATTCGTGGCCTCCTGTTCCTGGGGGAGTGATTTTGTCGATGATGTCAATTCCCCATGTAGAGAATGGCCATGGTGACGTATAGGTGTAGAGTAAGGATGGAGGAACATGTTGTAAATTGGCATAAATTTGGCACTTAGGTCATCTTTTTACATATTGATGGCAATCCCTATTCATTGTAGTCCAATAATACCCTTCTCGCATTATTTTTTGGACTAACATTTTGCCATTTATATGAGTGTCACAGATTCTTTCGTGGATTATTCTCATTGCTCTTTGTGCATCCTTTTTCCCTACACATAAGAGAGCTCGACCCTTAGGTACCCTTTTATGTAGCTCGTTGTCTATGAGTACATATTGGGAAGCCAAGAGTCTTAATGCTCGTTTTGCTCTTTTGTCAGCGTGGAGAGGGTATTCTTCTTCTTCTTCGTCTTGGACTACTTCGTCGTCTTCTATAGCCTAGATGTATGCTGGTTTGTGCCTTTTCTCTATAGTTAGAGGCATTTGCTCGATTTCCGTGGGAATCCTAACCATTGAGGCTAGTCTTGCCAAGGCATCAGCAAATTGATTTTCTTCCCTAGGTACATATGTGTATTCTACCTTCTCTAACTGATCGGTGAGAGTTTCCTGATAGGTTTGGTAAGGGGCTAGACTTTCGCTCTTTACTTTCCACCTTTTAGATATTTTATTGATAATCCGAATATCCTTAACTTTTTTACTCCCAATGCCAACGTTGTTTCAAGGCCTACCACGCATGCTTCATATTCAGCAGCATTGTTGGTAACGTCAAAATCAAGCTTTATGGAGATTGGAACATGCTCTTCTTTAGGTTACTAGTAATACTCCAACGCCACATCCCCTTTGGTTTGAGGCTCCGTCGAAGTATAAGGTCCAGGTATCATCTTCAGCGACCATTAAGTCTTCATCTGGAAATTTATTGTCTTGTATTGGCGTTGAGTCTTCTATTGGAAAGTCTGCTAGAAAGTCTGACACCACGGATCCTTTGATAGCTTTTTGTGGCATAAACCTTACATCAAACTGGGTTAGATTGACTATCCATCTCAATATGCGTCCATTGAGTGTAGATTTCTCAAATAGATACTTGAGTGGATCTAATCGGGAGACTACGAAGACGGTATGCACTAGCATGTAATGTCTTAACTTGGTTGTGGCCCACACCAAGGCGAGGCACAACTTCTCAAGTGGTGTATAGCGTGCTTCGTATTCGAGCATCTTCTTGCTTAGATAGTAGATTGCGTTTTCTTTGCCTTCTACTTCTTGTGCTAGCATAGCTCCCATTGTCTCTTTGGTAACCGTCAAATATAACCTAAGAGGTATTCCGGGAAGTGCTGGTGCTAATACAGGAGGATTTGCAAGATAGGCTTTGATCTTTTCAAAGGCTTTTTGACACTCATCATCCCATATCACTGGTACATTCTTCTTGTGATTTTTGAAGATTGGTTCACATATTGTTGTCAATTTTGATATGAACCTACTTAAATTCTTTCAGTAAGTTAATTAAATCGGTTCTTTCTTGTTCATTTAGTGTTAATCCGATTTTTACTTCTCTTTTATTGGTTGAATCATTTGAGATATCAACCGTTTCAGTTTCTTCAATTACCGGTGTTTTCTTTTTGAGTGTTTCCATTGCTTTAATAAGTTCTTTGTCTTTTTCATTGTTATTTAAGCAATGCTCGTCATCTTTGGTTAGAGAAGAACACAAGAAATAAGGAGAAGGAGAAATATTATTATACTTTGAGATCATTACATCAAAGAGTGATATGTCCTCAGGGACTTGATCACTAACTATTATAGGAGAAGAAATAGGAAGGGAAGGTGCTACTACTAAAGACCTAGAAGGCTCTATAGGGAGAGACTCCGACTCAGACTCTGACTCAGACGATTCTTCAAACATTGGTCCTTGCCCTGTCGTGATGGATATTTTTCTTCCGCTTGGAGTAGTCACCTTGATAGTCTTGCGCCACCCTTGTAGTGATCCTTCAGTTGGAGTGATTAGCTTCGAGGGATCGAAGCTTTCGCTCTGTAGGACTGTCTGAATGAGCGCGGAGTTGTCTTCTCTGTAAGTTGGCTCATTCTTTTCTCGCCCAAATAGTAATCCCATGATGTTAAAGTCAAAGCATGGGGGTGCTTTCTCTTTATGGACAGGAGTTGGGATTTCATCTCTGAAATAATAATCCAAGAAAATCTCAAATCCCGGTTGCCTTATGCCGTTTACAACAAATGGCTCGGGAAATTCATGGCATGGATAGTCTTCTCCTTCTTTTATAAATTGGCCATTAAGTGTAAGAGGGTACTGATCCATTGGGATTGCTTTCTTTTGAATGCGAGCGTCTCCTAGTGCCTTTTGAATCTTCATCCCTTATGCCTAGCATCCTCGCAGTTCTAAGTGGACAGACGTTGATGGCCGATCCATTGTCTACAAGAGCCATAGGAACATTCATTCTCTTTCAAACTACTGTGAGGTTTAATGCCTTGTAATGTTTGTCACCTTCTGGAGGTAAATCCTTGTCAGAACAGGTGATAAAATTAATTGGACTTGGAAGATCACTTGTGAGGAAGTTGGCTAACCCCTTAGGAGTAGTGTCAGAATCTATCCCAATTTTATCCAAGACATTCATTACAGCCAACCTATGCTCTCGAGATGTCGCCAAAAACTGTAGGGAATATTTCAAGCATTAATCCCCTAGCTTGAACCCCACTGTGATCATACACTAAAGTACGGTGGCGTCCAAAAAGGAAGAAGATAGAGCAAAAGAGTCGCCAACAAGTTTCCATACGTTCATCTCAACTTTTGTCTTCTTAAACTGCTTAACGATATCATTGTCTTCAATGATAGGTATGGGAACTTGTTGTGTGGTCGGCATAGGTTGTGTTGAAACGGGAGGTTGCATTCTCCCGGATCTTGAAAGGACGTCTATCGATGAGTCTTCTTCAGCCCAAAAGTCTTCCATAGCGTACGACACAGAAGGTGGAGATCCTAATATGTCTTTTAAATAGACGTCTTCTTCATCACTGTCCCAAACTCCATTAATGGTTGCATCGTCTTCTTGTGGAACTTGGACTAGTTTCTTTTCATCAATCATTTTCTGAACTAAATCCTTGAATTTGAAACAGTTTTCGATAGTGTGACCCCCTGATTGATGATACTGACAGTAATACCTATCTGTCCTTTTCAATGATTCGAATGGTCTTGGTTCGAGAGGTTTGATCTCGCCACTCTCGGAGAGCATTCGAACATTTGTGCATATGAGATCCCAATTGGAGTGTAAATTCTATTACTCTTCTTGGGTTTTTCAGTGACTTGTAAAGGAAAACGCTTTGCTTCATAAGTCGTTCTCATGGGTGTGAATTCTCTCTTGGGTTCTTCTTTCAGGAGTCCTCGTCACATTTCTTTTGAAGTTCTTTTATAGCTTTGAGAGTTTCACGTAGCAAGCGCGACCCTTCCATCATAGATAGTGTGAGCGATTGTATGTCTTCTTTACTCGTCGGTTCTGGAAAGCTATCCATGGCATCGAAGAATATCTTCTCGTCTTCTTCAATGGCGTGGATTTCTTTGACAGGTTTAATGAGAGACGAGGGGTCAACCTCATTTTCCTCATCAGAGATAGCCAAGGCGTGAGCGAGAGGTGCATTATCAATGCTTGGCTTCTTACTGGCAGGGGGCAATGGCAGCTTGTTGTTATCGATTAAGTCTTGGATAGCTTCCTTAAGCTTCCAGCAGTTTTCGGTGAGATGGCCTCTACCTTGGTGATACTTACAGTGTGCATTGGGGTTCCAATTAGCCAACCTCTTTTCGACTGGTGGGTCTCTAAATGGTCCAATAGGAGTTATAAGACCTTTTGCATTTAATCGATCAAATGCGGTGTCATAACTCATGCCAATAGGAGTAAAGTTTCTCCTAAATGGTTTCTTTTGTCCTTGATTATTCATAGCAAGGACTTCACCTAAATTAAAAGTGCTAACGTTGTTTGAGTGGGTGGTTTTGAAAGAAGAAGGATTGTCGTTCTTCTTTCCTTTCCAGCCACTGTTGGAGTTATTGTTGGCAACTTTTAACTTAACCAGGTCGTCTTCAATATTGATCCCAATGTCGTAGACAGCCTTGAAAGTATGGAGATTATTTTGATACTTGAGATGCTTGGAATATTTTTCTTGAAGGTTTTTGATGAACAACCTTACAGACTCTTTTTCACTTGGCACCTCAATCATCTTAGCTGAGGTTTCTCTCCATTTGTTAAAGAAAGAGGTGAAGCCTTCGTTCTCTTTCTGCTTGAGGATTTCAAGTTCCCTATGGTCAGTCTCAACTTGAATGTTGCACTTGTATCTATCAACGAAAGCGTTTTCTATGGACTCCCAGGTAGAGGTCTTTTCTTTCTCGAGAGAAAAGAACCATTGTTGGCAAACGGTCTCGAGAGATAGTGAGAATAGAGAGGGGAAAACCTTCTTATCGATACCCTTAATACTCATTATCGTTTCGAGTGCTCTTAAATGAAAATAAGGATTATCAGTTGCTCTGAATTTCGGGATGTCGTTGGCATTGAAATTCTACGGAAGAAGATCTTTGTCCACCGAGACCCCTTGTGAAGTAAGCCCTTGAAACTTGTAGTCGCTAGATAGCTTGCTTAGACTCTTTTGCGTGAGGTCCATCTGTTGTTGTTTCACGGGATCATCGATCTTAAGTGTGAGGAGCTTTAGTGTTTCAGTCACGGTAACCAGTTGGTTCCTAAGCTCATTAACTTCTTCTTGTGTTGCCATTATGGTCTTAGCTTTCCTCTTACGAGCTATGAGTTTGTCGAAAAGTTGGACTTGTACGAAGAGGTTGTTTTGATTAACCGTCCTTCCTTTCTTGACCACGCGCTGTAATTTAAACCATTTTGCATTTTAATTACTTGACTCAAATCGACTTGACTTTACGATTTTTTAAAGAGAAACAAAAAATGGGTGCATATTTTTGCCAAAAATAATGTACATATTTATTTTTAGGGAACTAATACATATTTGTTTTTAGGGAACTAAGTATAGTTTTTAAATTGGAGGATTAATATCCGACTTAGATTACACTAAAGTACGGTGGCGTCCAAAGGGAAAGAAGATAGAGCAAAAGAGTCCTCAGTGGAGTCGCCAAAAACTGTAGGAAATATTTCAACCATTAATCCCCTAGCTTGAACCCCACTGTGATCAAAAACTAAAGTACAGTGGCGTCCAAAGGGAAAGAAGATAGAGCAAAAGAGTCGCCAACAAGTTTTAGGAACTTATAAACCGTTCACAGGGTGAAGGTTACACCCCTTAACGATCCAAGAGATCGTCAACTCCATAAGGTCTTGAACAATAGGGTTCGGGGATGAAGGTACAAATCCAACCTAAAAGAGATTGAACCTTCCCTAATAATAGGCCTCTACTTTATTCTGATCGTATTCATGTGCACTTTCTAACTAACATGCAATCAATAGGATTAACCCTAAACCTGTTTATCTATGTTGGTTGAATATTAATGCACAAACAAAACTATTATTGGCGATCACTTGAATTATAACCATATTAAACCTAACAAGATTATTAATTATCTTATTAAGCTTGATTACAGTTACAAATTCCCTTTAAACATGCATAAAAGGCGTGACCAAGCAATAACAATAAAAAAATCAAGCAACATAATAATCAAAATAATAAAATTATAATCATAACAATCATAACAATTATAATCATAAATCATAAAGTATAATCACAATAATAATCAAAACAATAATCATCATAATAACAATCATATTAATAATAATAATAATCATGTTAAAGCATTGCAAGATCCTAGGCATGATACTAACAAGATTAATAACAAACCCTAGCATGTCACTAAGCAATAAAGATCAAATCTTTAACCCTAACATGATTCTAACAATCATAGATATTAGGAAAACATAGGAAGCATCATAATTTTAATCATACTCGATATTAAAGCTACCCTAGACATGATACTAGGAATCATAATAACAATCTAAACATGATTTCTACATCATAACATCAATAAAAACCATTAAATTACTTACTTGGATGCCTCGTACCTCTTTCTAATAACAAAATACACACGTTAATAACTTCAAGGAAAATAATAATCAAAACAATTAAATTAAATAATTGAAATAGAGATTTGGAACCAAACCCTCAAAAATTAAACCTTTCACGTCTAGGGCGAAGGCAACTTCGAATATGGCTAGTTGTATCTAAATCTAATGAATGCGAAATTTTGTATTTGAGAAAAGCTAGTTTAGAAAAAGAGAGAGAGAGAGTAATCAAGAGAATCTTGATGAGAGTTGGTGAATATAGAGAGAATCGGTGATTGTAGGTGATTGAAAATTGGTTATTGTAGATGAGAATAAGAATTGATGAGAATTGATGATCAAAACGGAGTTTTTAGCACGTTATTTATAGAGAAAATCAGCCAAAAAGATAAAATATCAAAACAGAGTCTGGCGCACATGAAATAAGGTTGGCGCCAACGCTGGCTATTGGCGCCAGACGTTGACCCTGGCGCCAGGCGCCAAGCGTAGCGCCAGGCGCTACAGCTGACATTTGGCGCTGACCTGGAAATTCACGCGTATTCTTAAAATCAGATAAAATTTGTCGTACAGGAGGATAAAATCGTATTTTCCTCAAAAATGCTCTTTGATTTTAGTTAAAACTCTAAAAAGTCAACAAAAGTCAATTTATCAATGCTAATTGAATTAGGAATGAAAAGAACCTTCTAGTAGAATCTAGAAGACTAAAACCATTCCTAATTGCATTAGGAATGATAAATCTATATTAGGCCCTCCCCTAGATCATTGGGCCGCATATAAGGCTCAAAACGGGCCCAGTTTAGTAAATTAGCCATAACTTCCTTAATATTCATCGGAATTGGGCTTATAATATATCGTTGGAAAGCTCTTGTCAAGCCCCATCCAACTACACTACTATTGGACCCATATCATGGACCAACCAAACTGGATTGGCTATTTTCTTAAAATAAGTTTTCAAAAACAGAGAGAAGAGAAAAGAAATTAAAACTATCCGCAACACTAAACTTTCCACACTTTCACTTCATTCGATTATGATTCGACGTGAAAGGTACTCATCACTGGGTTTGGTTTTGGGGAGACACAAATGGGTGTCTATAGATAGGTAATTGAAGCATGATGGGAATGAGTGCCGAGAGTTACTTGTTATGCTTTCCTACTTTTATGTTTTGAATTAATTATTAAGAAAATTTGACAATTACCACCTACAATTATTTCTTTTTTAGCAATTACCACCTACAATTTTTTTTTTTAATTTTATAGCCAACTATTTTTCAAAACATCAAAACTTCCCACCTACTAGGCTCTCAACTCAAATGTGACGTCATGTGGGCCAACTAACTACCTTTTTCCTTTCTCTCTTTATTTCTTTCTCACTCGATTTCTCATTCCCAGGCCATGTATTTTATTCTTTCAAAATTGGGAAAACACTTCAATTTGTGAAATAATTAACATGAATATATAATTTAATTTGAAATTTTTCCTCGATTTTAAGAGGAGTACAATATAGGGGAATGAGAAACCAAGTGAGAAAGGAGGAAAGTGAAGGGAAAAGGGGTGGAAATTAAAGGTTGTTAGTGGGCCCCACATAACATTACACATTTGAGTTGAGAGCCAAATAGGTGGGAAGTTTTTATATTTTAAAAAATATTTGGTGGTAAAATTCAAAAAAAAAAAATACCGTAGGTGGTTATTGCTAAAATGTCAACAATTATAGGTGGTAATTGTCAAAAAATTACATTTATTATGGACTAACCTTAATGTGTTTATTTTAAAATGGATTTTAAAAGGGGCCATGTTTGGATTGGTTCTAGCTTGTGATTCAATTATTTTAATTTGTTTTGAGGCTGTGAACTCGAGTTTTATTTTAAAAGTTGACTTCCGCTGTATGACTTTGCAAATAGCCTTAGCCGTTATCATGGTGGCGGTAAAATTTTTGATATTTCCTTAAAATAGTTTTAATTGGAGTAAATAGAATATTCTAAAATAAGGGAATTTCCGGGGTATTACATAATCCCACTATGCGGATTTGGTTGATAAGACTGTGGACTTTGTATGACCAAGTCTTTCCTCAAGAATAGCCTTTCAATATAAATATACTAGCTAGCTTGAGGGGTGTTCACTTAAGAGAGGAAATTGGAATAAATTAAAGGAATGCATTTTCAATGCTTTGAAAACTATATTGATATTTATTGAATTTTGAGTATTGAGTTATTGGAATTATTTTTTAGAATTTTAGAATTGGTTTTGAATTATATATGAGTTTGGAATTATTATTGGAATTGGTTTTAAAAGCATGTTTTCTAATAAATTGAGTTTACTTATCTTGCACTTATCTTACTTAGCATATTTTGCTAACTCCTATTTCCTATTTGTTTTGGTTTGCTCTGTTTACTTTAATGGTAAGCAGTGTCAACTAATTTCAGGTGGAGTCAACAAATGAGCACATTGGGAGTTTCAGGATATGTTTCACTTAGTTTAGGGATGTTGGTCTTTGTTTATATTTTTGAGTACTCATGACAATGATTACTATTTTTATTAAGTATTAATAACGAAGAGTTTAAATTTCTACTGCGAAGTCATGATTTTATTTAGTAGTTTGAGTAGCCTTGCGTAATCACGCGGCGGTAATAGTCACACCTAAGTCTATCCCTACGATATAATTATACGTATTTGTAAGGAATATTTCAAGTATCTAACACTTGAGCCCCACTGTGATCATACATTTAAGCATGGTGGCGTCCAAAGGGAAAGAAGTTAGAGTAAAATAGTCGCCAATAAGTTTTAGGAACTTGTAAACTGTTCACAGGATGAAGGTTACTCCCCTTCACGATCCATGAGATCGCTAACTCCATAGTAGTCTGGAACCATGACTGGATATTCAGGGATGAAGGTACAAATCCAACCTAAATGAGATTAAACCTGCCCTAAAAATAAGTCTCTACTTTATTCTTCTCGTACAATCAATAGGTTAACCCTAAACCTGTTTAATCTATGTTGGTTGAATATTAATGCACACAAATCTATAATTGCTAATTGGAGCTTTATCTTCTCATCCTTTAATAATAGAAAGATCGTATAGCGATCACTTGAATTATAATCAAATTAGCCTAAACAAGATTATTAATTATATTATTAAGCGTGATTACAAGTACAATTTCCCTTTAAACATGAATAAAAGGCAAGATCAAGCAATAACAATAATAATCAAGCAGAGTAATATATTAATTATAGACACAACAATCATCATCATCACAATAATAATATTCTCAAAGCATAATAGTAATAGCAAGATCCGAAGCATGATACTAACAAGATTAATAACAAATCCTAGCATGTCACTAAACAATAAAAATAAAAACTTTATCTCTAACATGATACTAACATGATATTAGGAAAGAATAGGAAGCATCCCATAATATGATGCATGATATTAGAAATCTTAGTTATTACCCTAAACATGATACTAGGAATCATAAAGACATCCTAACATGATACTAGGAGTTAAAACATAATTTCTATATAAAAAAATTAACAATTAAAACAATTACTTGGATGCCTCGTATCTCTTTCTAATAAAAAAATACACACGTTAGTAACTTAAAGGAAAAATATTAAATCAAACAATTAAATTAAATATTTAAAATAGGATTTGGGACCAAACCCTCAGAAATTATCAATCTTTTACGCCTAGGCCTAAGACAACTTTGAACTTGGCTAGGTGTGTTTAGAACTAATGTATGCGGTATGGTGTTTGTGAAAAAGCTAGTTTAGAAGGCTAGAGAGAGAGAGAATAATCTATTACTTAAGAGAGAGAAGAGAAAGAATTAGAGAATTCTGGGTGATTTGAAAATGGAGGTCTAGGACCCTATTTATAAGAAAAAAAGTCTGAAAACCGATACCAAAGAGTAAGAATTCGAATCGGAAAAAAATTGGTTATGTCGTCTGGAGCTGGGACAGTTTTTTGCGATTTTGTTTTTATCATATCTTTTGATCCATCAGTCTAGAAAAGTCATATAATATGTCGTTGGAAATCTCTTGAAGTCGACTTTTCAATCCAATTAGAATCAGATTAAAATCATTTGTAGATTAAAAGATATCGCCGAAATAGTGGAAGGGTATTAGTTTTGGATAGAGTTTCGTATTTCTTTCATATCTTTTTCGTTATAGCTCGGAATTAATATTATAATATATCATTGGAAAGATAATTTCAAGTCTATCCAACCATATAAGATTTGGATAAATATTATGAGTCATGAAAATAATAACTGAACATATTCCATTTCACGCAGAACAAGGACTCTCAAAAAAAGAAGTTTTATTCAATTTCGAATTCTTTGATCTTATCTTTTCAAAAAAGGATAATTAAGATATTTTAGAAACTTATAGAAGCTTCTAATAAATCTTAATTAGTTTAGGAATGGGATTAAACCTTTGAACCCTCCACATGATCATTGGGTCGTAGGTAAAATCCGATTTGAGCCTAATTTAGTATTTTGGCCATAACTTCCTTATTATTCATCGGAATTGGGCTTATATAATATATCGTTGGAAATATCTTTTCAAGCCCCATCCAACTACACTATTATTGGACCTTTATCATGGACCAAACCAAATTAGACTTGACGTTTTGATAAATAGAGTAAGAAAAGAAATATTTTCAAAAACAGAAAGAAGTATTTTTATTAAAACAACCGCATCACAAGACTTTTTACATTTTCACTTCGTTCGATAATCAATGACGTGAAAGATATTTATCACTGGGTTTGGTTTTTGGGGAGACACAATTAGGTATCTACAGAAGCCCCCACTTTGACTGAGTTTAGAGAAACGCAAGTTTCGAAAACAAAAGTCAAAGTATCGATAGGGATGGAGAATGATTCAGAACGTTCTGCGATCCTAAATCATTCTTGTAATGCCGATACCTGAAAACTAACATTAGTTAAATAGATAAAAGAGTTAAAAAACACGTATCTTGAACCGTCGAGCACACGTCTCTAGGGTAACCGATTTTTGTTGCTGCATTTTTTGGTGACGACCTCCACAGTGCCTCGTGAACACCATCGTCAAAGATCGTTGCTTATAACCATCTTCAACTGCTTACATCATAGGGAACATCGTGAAGGTGACTGCTTGTAGCCATCTTCAGTTTTATAGTGATAATCTTCCGATGAAAATTATCGAAGACCACTACTTGTTGATCCTCAGTGCTTTATTTTTGCTGTGTTGATGTTGTAAGTGATTACAATCCTCTCTTTCTTTAGGAACAGTTGTCAACACAACTCTTGAATGATGTACGACAATCCGATTCAGGGAAAGTTGCCTAATGCTTCGTAACAATCCGTCCTTGGAAATGTTACCACGATGAAGCGACAATCCGTGTCTCGGAAATTTTACCTAAAATCCAATTTTGGGAAAAGTTGCCTAATGCTTCGTAACAATCTATCATAAGAACCTTGCTACGAACGACAATCCACATCTTGAAACATAACTCTTGAAAGCAATCCACCTTGGAAATTTGCCAATGCTATGCAACGATCCTTTTAGGAAAATATTACCACAATTGACAATTTGCGTCTTGGAACATATGCAAAAAAGAGTCGATCGACAATCCACTTCTGGAAAATTTTCCACGTGCTGAAATGAGTGACAATCCAAGTTAGGGAACTGTAGACACCCAAATATGTCTCCCCAAAACCAAACCCAATGATGAATATCTTTCATGTCATTTGATTATCGAACAAAGCGAAAGTGTGAAAAGTCTAGTGATGAGAATGTTTTTATTAAAATATCTCTTCTTTCTGTTTTTGAAAATATTTTTTTTATTACCCTATTTATGAAAAACGTGCATTCTAGTTTAGTTTTGTCCATGACATAGGTCCAATAATAGTGTAGTTGGATGGGGCTTGAAAAAACCTTTACAATGATATATTATAATCCCAATTCCGATGAATAATGAGGAAGTTATGGCCAAAATACTAAACTAGGCCCAAACCAAGTTTTACCTACGACCCAATGATCATGTGGAGGGCCCAAAGGTTTAATCCTATTTTTAAACTAATTAGGATTAATTAGAAGCTTCTATGAGTTTTTAAAAGATCTTAATTATCCTTTTTGAAAAGATAAAATCAAAGAGTTTGAAATTGATTAAAACTTTCCTTTTTTTTTTTAATCCTAATTCTATTCGAATTTAAAGACGTTCAAAGACAGCCAGATATTATTTTTGTGCCCCATAATCTTTATCCAAATCTTATATGGATGGATAGATCTTAAAATTATCTTTCCAATGATATAATATAATATTAATTCTGAGCTATAACAAAAAAAAATGAAAGAAATACGAAACTCTATCCAAAACTGACACCCTTCCACTATTTCGGCCATATCATTTCATCTACAAAATATTTTAATTTGATTCTAATTGGGTCGGAAAGTAGACTTTAAGATATTTCCAACGACATATTATATGACTTATTTGGACTTTTGGATCAAAAGATATGATAAAAACAAAATCCGAAAAAAACTGTCTTAGCATCGCCTGACGACAAGTTCATTGCCTTGCGCTGCAGTGAAGCGCCTGGCAATGCACCTCGTCGCCTGGAGACGAGCTCTGTCGTTGGCGACAGGATGAGTTTTATTCCGATTCAAATTCTAACTCTTTTCTATCGGTTTTCGGACTATTTTCTTATAAATAGGGTCCCTGGACCTTCTTTTTCAATCATCAACTCTCATCAAGATTTTCTTGATTCATTCTCTCTCTTTCTAAACCGACCCTTTTACAAACACAATTTTGCATTCACAAGATCTAGACACACCTAGCCAAGTTCGAAGTTGCCTTCGCCCTAGACATGAAAGGTTGATAATTTCTGAGGGTTTGGTTCCAAATCCAGTTTAAACTTTTTGACTCTTTCTTTTAATTATTTAGTTATTTATTTAGTTATTTATTATTTTCTTTGAAGTTACTTACGTGTGTATTTTGTTATTAGAAAGAGGTACGAGGCATCGAAGTAAGTAATTTAATTGTTTTATTATTCTCTTGGATATAAAAATCATGCTTAGATTGTTATTTTGATTCCTAGTATCATGTTAGGATGTTTTATTGCTTCCTAGTATCATGTTTAGGGTAATTAAGTTTCTTATATCAATTATGATTTCTGTGATGCTTCCTATTTCTTTCCTAATATCATGTTAGTATCATGTTAGGGCTAAAGCTTTGATTTTTATTGTTTAGTGACATGCTAGGATTTGTTATTAATCTTGTTAGTATCATGCCTAGGATCTTGCTATTAATATTATGCTTTTACATGATTATGATTATTACGATGATGATTATTATGTTGCTTGATATTTATTATTGGTATTGCTTGATCATGCCTTTTATGCATGTTTAAAGGGATTTTGTACTTGTAATCACGCTTAATAAGATAATTGATAATCTTGTTTAGGTTAATATGATTATAATTCAAGTGATCGTCAATAATAGTTTTATTTGTGCATTAATATTCAACTAACAAAGATAAACAGGTTTAGGGTAAACCTATTGATTGCATGTTAGTCAGAAAGCACACATGAATACGAGAAGAATAAAGTATAGGCCTATTATTAGGGTAGATTCAATCTCTTTTATGTTGGATTTGTACCTTCATCCCCGAACTTCCAGTCTTGCTTCCAGACCTATTGGAGTTAACGATCTCCTAGATCGTTAAGGGGTGTAACCTTCACCCTGTGAACGGTTTACTAGTTCCTAAAACTTGTTGGCGACTCCCTTGCTCTAGCTTCCTTCCCTTTGGACGCCACCATGCTTAAGGGTATGATCACAGTGGGGTTCAATTTTGGGATAATGCTTGAAATATTCCCTACAAGAACCTTTGCCGAAATTAAGATGAATAGAGACCTACAACAATCCTTTGGGAAATTTTTTCATAGGGAACTGACAATCCAGTTCGGAACAATTGCCAAGGATGTGATGAATATATGACAATCCGAACTTGGAAAAATTTCCAAACAGAAAATAAGCGCAATAATCCATGCTTGGAAACATTGC
This sequence comes from Chenopodium album, assembly GCF_948465745.1. Taxonomy (NCBI): domain Eukaryota; kingdom Viridiplantae; phylum Streptophyta; class Magnoliopsida; order Caryophyllales; family Amaranthaceae; genus Chenopodium; species Chenopodium album. The sequence goes on along the minus strand of NC_137836.1, from coordinate 57,552,954 downwards.
CAGAGGTGACAATCCAATCTTGGAAAAATTGTCGAAGATTTGATGAATGTATGACAATCCGAACTTGGAAAATTTTGCCAAATAGAGAAGGAGCACGACAATCCACGCTTAGAAAAATTGCCAAAGGGGACAATCCAATCTTGGAAAATTTGTCGTTGAAGAATGATGCTCGTCAATTCACTTTTAGAAATATTGTCAGTTTGAGATGACAATCCAATCTTAGAAAATTGTTGTTTTGGTGATGTGCTTGCTTTTGAACCAATGCCTTGGTGCTTGTAATGAGCCAATGATTTAGCACTTAAGCTAAGTGAGATAATCGTCGTCAGGGCAATCACCGACTGCGATTGTAATCGAGCCTACTATTAATCATGTCAATTTGCTTATAGGGGGCTAACTTGCGTAGCAAGGAACCCAATCAATAAATATGACCATTTGACTCTAGTTTGCTAAGTTGTTTGCGTCCTTTTGCTTCAAAATTTTTGTAAAGATCACCTGCCCGTCTGGGATAACTTAGTGTGCCTGCATTTATATTTTGGACTATAGGACTTTGCCCATGTTTTTCTTAGGGTTGACCTAAGGTTTGTTATACTTGACTCATCGTGATTGACTGAATTGAGGTTGACTCAATGTGTCTGGACACGACATGACTCAATGTGCATGACTCGCGTTTGTAGACTTAAATCGATGTGATGACACAATATGACTCAATGTGTACATAATTCGTGAGTGCACGAAAATGAAAAAAAAATCGTCATTTTTGTGGAGGGTACCGACTTTCTCCCAAAAAAGAAAAACGCAAAAGGGAAGAAGTGAAGTGTTTGATGGTGCATGTTGAATGAGTTTAGTCAAATGCGTGCGTCGACGTTGTATCTCATAGTGAAAGGATTATAACATCCTAGGCTATCTCAATTGTTGACTCGATGATAAAAGTATTTGGGTAACTTAGGCACGGAGGCTAAGCACTTCATACTTTGTGATGCAATGATGAGTGATTTTGATATGACAAAGCGTACTTCAACATTGTGTCAAGATTTCATGACAAAAGGTTCCTAAGAGGAGGATTATTTGTCTATGTATCCGTGATGTGTGTGAAAGTGACACTAAATCTAAGCTACCAAGGCTTAGTATATTGATATATGTATATATATATATATATATATATATATATATATATATATATATATATATATATATATATATATATATATATATATATATATATATATATATATATTGAAAAGAGTTAAATAATGGTGACTCTTAGGCTAGGTAAGCTAATAATGTAAAGATCAAGCCCCCAAGTCTAGATCTACATGGATAGGGATAGCAATGGAGATCCCTTGGTATGATCATGTATGAATGTAAATATGACTGTGAATGAATGCATTTTTATTACGGCCGCAACTCAGTGTGAGGTTGCCTACGAATCCAATAGGAATCATGCCGAACGTAGCTCTAGCCGAACCTCGCACAAGTATGTGTATACCTCAAAGAGGTCTTTTAAGGGTTGTAACGTGGTTAGGCTAAAGGTTGAAGAAGTAGGGGATAAAGGCTCAAGACCCTAAATAAGCCCCCAAGGTGTGCAACCTTGCTTTTGAAATCCTTATATTTTTATGCTTGAGTTTTTCTCACTTTTTAATTCTCTTTTGTTTATATTTTTGCTCTCTCTTTTTTGCTTTTGCATTTTTTGATAAGTGTGGGCAATCCCAGTCATGCGGTCTATCACTAACTTATCATTCATGTTTCTCATGCACGGTACCGAGCACTCGATAAGAGATGCAATCTGAGACGTGTTCATATCAAAGACATTGGAACACTTGCCCTTTTGTACACTTTTATTGCTATTTTATTCTTTTGAAATTTGTATAAAATCACTCAAGCTTTTGTTCTTTGAAAATTGCATAAATTGCACACCATCCCATCCTAAGGTTAGGTAGATGTGGGTTGAAAAAAGAAAGACATGTCGTTAGATGAGGCTCAAAGTGGTTATAAAAAAAAAAGATTGTATATTTGAAAGGGCGATGATGATATGATAGGCTACAAGGGGTGCCTCAAATCATTAGTATACCTTGTGCTTAATTCAACATGGATTTTTTTTTTAATGCAATGTAGTGCGATGATCATATGCAAGAAAGGAAATGCTCATCTTATTTAAAAAGTGAAGGGTAAAAAAATAAACTTTAAGAAATAAACCTAAGGAGGATGAAGGGTACCTATGCTAGACTTGATGGGGAAGGGGAATCAAAAACAAGAAAAGAAATCATGAAATCTTGGTGAGAAGCTTGCCTTGTGCATTTGTTTCATCATTACCTTTTTTTGTTTTTTTTGTTTGTCAATCACATGACTCAAACTTGATTTAACATGCATAGATGGGAAGAGATCATGGAAGAATGTGGGAGTGGTATGCATGGAGAAAGCATGTAGAGAGTGGAAAGATGGAGAAATATGGAAAAATTAGGAATAAATTGGACCCCCAACTCAAATGACAAAAAGGACGACTCATGCATGAACCTAAGACATGGTCATGGTGTTAAAAGAGTATGTAAAAAGTGTGTGAATACTTGTGAGTGTAAGTAATATGTTCAAAGCTCGTGTCATAACTTTGGGACTAGACTATGTGACCAGACTCAAACAAAGACTAAGTTAAGACTTCACGTATGTGAACTAAACTGGATAGACTGTAGTATTTTAGTCATGACTTATTATCTGTGACTCCAAATTGGACGAAACCAACGCCAAATGAAAGATAAAAACTCGGGGATACGGACCCATATGCTGTAAGACTCGTAATTCCTTCTAGAAATCTGGCTATGACCAAAACAAGTTGACGTTTGTGCAGTATACGGGAATAAAAATCCGGGTTGACTCAAATGAACTATTAATCAATTTTAGACATATTTATTAGCTCAAATTAATTAATCAATTAATTAAGCAAAGTCCTTTAGTCCTTGGTTAGCTTATTTAAGCATATTCATAATCACAAGTCAAAGCAAACGGTTAGTTTAGTCACATAATCAATATGCACAAGTAAGGATGCACAAGTAGTCAAGTAAGCACAATATGATGCAATGAGTTTGCAACCTAGACATGGCTCTAGCTCTTTAAAGTTCAGGATATGGGTTAGTCAAAGAAGGTCCATTATTATGAGTCCGGATGCACCGCGCAGAAGCCTTACATTTGGAAGGGTTGGCGCGTGTGGACGGGACCCCGCAAGTTAAACTTGCTTCCACGGTTTGGTGAATTCATAAACTCGGATGTACCTTTCGTTGCCGTCAACGTTCAATTGGGTAGATGGAGCGTGAATTCCCATAGGGTTATGGCCATATGTAGAACACATATGGGTTCAGAAAAAAGGGTATTTCCCAAATTTTCTACGTGTAAAATGCCTATGTTTTTGACGCATTACGGATGGTCTATCAAATGTGGACCTTTTTATGCTTATGTGAATAATAATAATCAAAATTACGCACATGAATACTATGATCTTTTCGAGTCTCATCCACTCATTCTAAATTATTGCCAAAATAAATTTTAGGAAAATAGAAATCCTCTCCAACGGAGTCGCCAAAAAACTATAGGGAATATTTCAAGCATCCCACACTTGAGCCACACTGTAATCATACACTTAAGCATGGTGGCGTCCAAAGGGAATGAAGCTAGAGTAAAAGAGTCGCCAACAAGTTTTAGGAACTTGTAAACCGTTCACAGGGTGAAGGTAACAACTCTTCACGATCCATGAGATCGCTAACTCCATAGTAGTCTGGAACCATGACTAGATATTCGGGGGTGAAGGTACAAATCCAACGTAAAAGAGATTGAACCTGCCCAAAAAATAGGTCTCTACTTTATTCTTCTCGTATTCATGTGCGCTTTCTGACTAACATACAACCCGTAGGTTAACCCTAAACCTGTTTATTCTATATTGGTTGAATATTAATGCACAAACAAATCTATTATTGGTGATCACTTGAATTATAATCAAATTAGCCTAAACAAGATTATTAATTATCTTATCAAGCGTGATTACAAGTACAATTTTCCTTTAAACATACATAAAAGGCGTGATCAAGCAATAGCAATTATAATCAAGCAACAATAATATATTAATTATAGACATAACAATCATCATCATCATCACCACAATAATATTCTCAAAGCATGATAGTAATAGCAAGATCCTAGGCATGATACTAAAAAAATTAATAACAAATCCTAGCATGTCACTAAACAATAAAAATCAAAGCTTTATCTCTAACATGATACTAACATGATATTAGGAAAAAATAGGAAGCATCCCATAATATGATACATGATATTAGAAATCTTAGTTATTACCTTAAACATGATACTAGAAATTATAAAGACATCCTAACATGATATTAGGAATTAAAACATAATTTCTATATCAAAAAAATAACAATTAAAAAAATTACTTACTTGGATGCCTCTTATCTCTTTCTAATATCAAAATACACACGTTAGTAACTTCAAGGAAAATATTAAATCAAACAATTAAATTAAGGAAAAATTGAAAAGAATAATCCCACCTTTCGCCCATCTGCTCAAAATAATCCTACCTTTTCGAATTCCAGAAATAATCCCACACTGTAACCCCATCTTCCCAAAATGAACCTTTTACCGGTTTATGAAATTAGTAACCTCTTGTAGAAGGTGACTTGACACTTGTCTTCTTCTAATTGGTCCTAACTTTAAATAATTAAAAAATAACAAAATAATTAAAAAATAACAAAATAATTAAAAAAAAAATCTCCCAACCCACGACCACCATCACAACCCCTGCCACCACCCCTTTATCACCACATCACAACTCCCTGCCACCACCCCTTTATCACCACCATCACAACCCATGCCACCGCCCCTTGCCACCATCACAACCTGAAACCCCCACCTAACCTTGAACCCGAAGCCCCAACATCCCTGAACCCAAAGCCCCACCAACCCTGAACCTGAAGCCCCACCTAACTGGGAGGAAATAGAAGTCGGTCGGCGTCTAGATTGATAGTGAAACAGCCTCCTCCCCACCAACCCACGAAAACCACTTCCACCCCTGATTTAGGCTGATTTGTAGGTTGAGTTGCAAATTCTAGCGCTATTTTTGTTCAAATTGGAGGCTATTTAGGCTGATGCGATGTCGGTTCTCGTGATTGTTGGCGTGAAATAACTATACGGCATGAAATTACTAAACGGCGATGTCGGTTCTCATGATTGTTGGCGTGAAATTGTTCACCATCACTTTTATACGGCGTTTGAGGACTGAGGTTGTGGGTGTTATACGGCGGAGAGGCATAGGGTTTGTGGCTGTTTGGGAGCTGGTGGCGAACAGTTGGGTGGCTCGACGCCGCTGGTTGTTGTGGTTGGTTGTTGCGAGGTTAGGGATGGTGGCTGCACGATTGGGGGTGCAGTGAAGTTGTTTGGGTGGAGGTCAGGTGGTGGTGAAAGGGGGTGGGGATGGGAATGGGATGGATTTAGGATTTTGGGAGGAGGTCAGGTGGTGGTATGGAGGTGGTTATGGTGGTTAACATGGATGCAGCTATGGAGGGAGTGAGGTGAGAGAAGAGAGATTAGAGATTAGAGAAAAATAAAAATAAAATAAAATAAAATCTAACCTATTTTACAGGTTAAAGGTAAAAAGGTTAATTTTGGGAAGATGGGGTTACAAGGTGGGATTATTTCTGGAATTCGATGAGGTGGGATTATTTTGAGCAGATGGGTGAAAGATGGGATTATTCTTTTCAATTTTTCCTTAAATTAAATAATTGAAATAGGATTTGGGACCAAACCCTCAGAAATTATCAACCTTTCACGTCTAGGGCGAAGGGAACTTCGAACTTGGCTAGGTGTGTCTAGAACTAATGTATGCCGTATGGTGTTTGTGAAAAAGCTAGTTTAGAAGGCTAGAGAGAGAGAGAGAGAGAGAGAGAGAGAGAGAGAGAGAGAGAGAGAAAGAGAGAGAATAAGCTATTGCTTAAGAGAGAGAAGAGAAAGAATTAGAGAATTCTGGGTGATTTGAAAACGGAGGTCTAGGATCCTATTTATAAGAAAAAAGTCTGAAAACCGATAGAAAAGAGTAAGAATTCGAATCGGAATAAAATTGGTTCCGTCGTCTGGCGCTGGAACAGTTTTTTGCGATTTTGTTTTTATCATATCTTTTGATCCATAAGTTCAAAAAAGTCATATATTATGTCGTTGGAAAGATCTTGTAGTCTACTTTCCAATACAATTAGAATCAAATTAAAATCTTTTGTAGATTAAAAGATATCGCTGAATAGTGAAAGGGTATTAGTTTTGGATAGAGTTTCGTATTTCTTTCATATCTTTTTCGTTATAGCTCGGAATTAATATTATAATATATCATTGGAAATATAATTTCAAGGTCTATCCAACCATATAAGATTTGGATAAGGATTATGAGTCACGAAAATAATAACTGAACATATTCCATTTCACGCAGAACATGGACTCTCAAAAAGAGAAGTTTTATTCAATTTCGAATTCTTTGATCTTATCTTTTCAAAAAGGATAATTAAGATATTTTAGAAACTTATAGAATCTTATAATAAATCCTAATTATTTTAGGAATGAAATTGAACCTTTGGACCCTCCATATGATCATTGGGCCGTAGGTAAAATCCGGTTTGAGCCCAGTTTAGTATTTTGGCCATAACTTTCACATTATTCATCGGAATTGGGCTTATAATATATCGTTGGAAAATTATTTTCAAGACCCATCCAACTAAACCATTACTAGACCTTTATCATGGACCAAACTAAACTAGACTAGACGTTTTCATAAATAGAGTAAGAAAAGAAATATTTTCAAAAACAGAAAGAAGTATTTTTATTGAAACAACCGCATCACAAGACTTTTCACATTTTCACTTCGTTTGATTATCAATGAGGTGAAAGATATTCATCATTGGGTTTGATTTTTTTGGAGACACAATTAGGTGTCTATAGTTATACTGGTATTTCCGTAGAGGGAGATTTGGGGGTGTTACACGGCGGTGTAGACACATGATTTTGTCTCTCCAAAAACCAAACCAGTGATGAATATCTTTCACTTCATTTATTATTGAACGTGGTGAAATGTGAAAGAGTCTCTTGAATTCCTCGGTTTTTAATAAAAAAAACAATTCTCTATGTTTTCGAAAATCTTTCTTTTCATACCCTGATTATGAAAACCGTCTAGTCCAGTTTAGTTCAGTCCATCATATGGGTCCAATAATGGTGTAGTTGGATTGGGATTGAAAAGGCCTTTCCAACGATATATTATAAGGTCAATTCCGATGAATAATGAGGAAGTTATGGCCAAAATACTAAACTGAACCCAAACCGGATTTTACCGACGGCCCAATGAACATGTGGAGGGTCCAAAGGTTTAATCCCATTCCTAAAACAATTAGGACTAATTAGAAGAGTATGTTAGTTTCTAAAAGATCGTAATTATCCTTTTTGAAAAAATAAGATTAAAGAGTTTGAAATTGAATAAAACTTTCCTTTTTTAAGTCCTAATTCTATTCGAAGTGAAAGACGTTCAAAAAAGTTAGATATTATTTTTGTGCCTCATAATTTTTGTCCAAATCTTAGATGGTTGGATATCTCTTTAAATTATCTTTCCAATTATATATTATGATATTAATTTCGATCTATAAAGAAAAAGATATGAAAGAAATATGAAACTCTATCCAAAACTGGCACTCTTCCACTATTTTAGCCATATCTTTTATTCTACAAAATATTTTAGTCTAATTTCAATTGGGTTGAAAAGTACACTTTAAGAGCTTTCCAACGACATATATATGCCTTATTTGAACTTGTGGCTCAAATGTTATGATAAAATAAAATCCGCAAAAAACTGTTTTTATTGGGCCGCGATAGTCCTTATCTTGCCGCGTCAAAAGGAATTTTAATACGATTTGAATTCTAACTCTTTTCTAATCGTTTATGGTCATTTTTCTCTATAAATAGGGTCTTTTTCCTTCATTTTAATCACCAACAATCGTCTAATTCTATTATCTTCTCTCTTAAAGCTAGAAGCTTGTTATTTCTCCTTCTTTCTAAGCCTTCCCTCTTAAAAAATACAATACCGCATTCATGAGTTTTAGACGCACCTAACCAAGCTCGAAATTTGCTTCGCCCTAAACATGAAAGGTTGATAATTTCTGAGGGTTTGGTCCCAAATCCCTATTTCAATTATTTAAATTAATTGTTTGATTTAATATTTTCATTAAAATTGCTAACGCGTGTATTCTTTTGATAGAAAGAGATACGAGACAACAGAGTGAGTAATTTCATTGCTCTATATCTTTAGAAAGCATGATTATATTATTTTAACTCCTATTATCATGTTAGGAAGCTATTTAATTTATTGCTTTCTAGAATCATGTTTGGGTTGCTTCCTATTTTATTCTATCAAATACCTATTTCAATTATTTAAATTAATTGTTGATTTAATATTTTTATTGAAATTACTAACGTGTGTATTCTTTTGATAGAAAGAGATACGAGACAACAGAGTGAGTAATTTAATTGCTCTATATCTTTAGAAAGAATGATTATATTATTTTAACTCCTATTATCATGTTAGGAAGCTATTTAATTTATTGCTTTCTAGAATCATGTTTGGATTGCTTCCTATTTTATTCTATCATGTTATTATCATGTTAGGGCTAAAGCTTTGATTTTTAATGTTTAGTGACATGCTTGGATTTGTTATTAATCATTTTAGTATTATGCCTAGGATCTTGCTAATATTATTATGCTTTGATGAGGATATGATTATGATGATTGTTGTTATTATGTTGCTTGATTATTATTGTTATTCCTTGATCGCGCCCTCTCTTGCAGGTTTAAAAGGAATTTGTACTTAAAATCACACTGAATAAGATAATTAATAATTTTATTTAGGCTAATATGATTTTAATTCAATTTATGGCCCATAATAGTTTTGTTTTTGCATTAATATTCAACCAACATAAAATAAACAGGTTTAGGATTAATATATTGATTGTATGTTAGTCAGAATGCGCACATGAAAATAAGAAGAATAAAGTAGAGGCCTATTTTTAGGGCTGGTTCAATCTCTTTTAGGTTAGATTTGTACCTTAAAACCCGTATATCCAATCATGGTTCAGGACACTATAGAGTTAGCGATTTCATGGATCGTGAAGGGGTGCAACCTTCACCCAGTAAACGGTTTACAAGTTCCTAAAACTTATTGGCGACTCTTTTGCTCTAGCTTCCTTCCCTTTGGAAGCCACCACGCTTAAGTGTATGATCACAGTGGGGCTCAAGTGTGGGATGCTTGAAATAATTCCCTACAGGCAGTAATTCGCCTAAGTCATGGTTTTAATAGCCCCAACATGCGGGCTCGACCAACATGCCCGACCAGTGCACACGGGCGACCTGCTGGGTTTGTGGCAGCACCATGGCTAGCCTGCCTAGCCCTTGCATGGATGGCTACTAGCTAGCAGATCCTGATTGAGGTATAATACCATCTATGGGTTTATTTTTCTAGTTTGGTAAATGCTTCGGAGCTCTTGACATATCGTGATGTCTTTTATGGTACTCTAGGTGGCCCGTTTGGTACTTAGGAGAGCGAGTGACCCAGTAGCACAACACTGACCGTTTGTGGTACCGGTCTTTCCGCCTCTGTCTATGATAGATACACGCATGCTAGAGGTGTTTGTGTTAGTTTAAATTGGGAGATATTTTAACAATAGGAGGCTCATGAAGGAGTTTTCGTGTTTTTTATTTTTATTTGGACGCACTCATCGTGAGTCTGTTCTATACAATACTTAAACTTTTTTGATTTGATAGTCGGTATAAATATAACTTTTTTAATTGGATAGTCGGTGCTAATAGCGTGTTATGAAATACATGTAGAAGAGGTAAGATTAACATTAGAGAAAATGTAAATATACAACTTATTACCCTGTTTTATATATGCAACATTAACTAAAAATGGATATTACATTTGTACAAAAAATGTTTTATTTCATTTTTAAGTTGTCACGTTTCTCTATTGCTCTCCTCATCACATGTATTTGTGTATTTTTTTTCTCCTCATTTTACCCTCACAAACAAATTTTGTCTAAGAGTTGTGTTAAGATCTTTATTGCACATAATATGAAATAGAAGTAGTATGAGTTATTACTAGGGGGGAAGCATGGAATTAAGGAGCAGAGGGGTGACTCTTGTATAGAAGTTTTTTTTTAAGGAAAAAAAATTATTAGGAGTTTTTAGGGAAATTGCAATTACTATAGATTTTAGTACCATTGTCAAATTTGATCATCCGACATGTATATAATTTTTTTTTAAAAAAAAATCTAATTGAAAAATGCAATTATAATTAAAAGTTGTTGGAAAATTAGGGAAGCTTTGAGAAGTAACTAGAAGAGACCTGTAGGCGTCGTTCGAAGTGCGCCTACGTTAAAACATGTGTGAATATGCTTGGCACTCATAGGAAGTGGGAATTGACATAATATTATTAGGGACAAGGAAAGTAGGGAGCCGCCAACAAGTTTTTAAGGAACTTGTAAACTGCTCACGGATCGTAAAAGGCAACCACGAATAAGGGACAACGATTGACCCGTGAAGGTTACACCCCATTCATAATCCATGAGATTACTAACTCCATGTGGTTTTGAATCACGAAAGGAGGATCGGGGATGATGGTACGAAGTGAGTCATGGAGTCACATTCGCCCGTATTGGCCTCTACTCGATTCTTATAGTGAAAAGTGATTCCTGCAATCTCAAAGGCATGCAAACAAAGATTTAATTTGCTCCAAACTATCATTAGATGAAATTGGTTGAATATTAATGCAATATATAATTCTAAAATATCGTGATCACTTGATTAAACAACAAGACTAAAAAGGAACCTAAACCGGTTGTCCAAATTATCTTATTAGGCGTGATTTTCAATTACATATTCCCTTTAAACATGCAATATGGTGATCATAAATATAATAGAAGAATAAACATTAACATTGGAAGCAATTTAACAATAATATCGTTAGTCAAATCATATATAAATAACCTAATCATGATACTAGCAATATTAAAATAAAATAAAAGTAATTAAGTGATTAATTACTCACTTTCCGCGTTTCCTTGAATCGCTACATCATGAATAAACTGTTAGTAACTTCAATAAAAATAAATCAAATTGAAATAAAATTAAATTAAATAAAAAGTAGAGATGATTTGGTCCGAACCCTCAGTTATTTGTACCTTTCACGCTTTGGTTTAAGGATGGAACCTCGGGTTAAGTACGGACTCCTTAGAGTGCTTAAGGAAGGAATGGTGTAAGAATGGGGAGGCTAGTGTTTAGGCTAAAGAGGGAGAAGAGAATGATTTGATGATCAAGCTTGTTGAAGATTGAAAAAGGGGAGATATGACCTCTATTTATAAAAAGAAGGGTCGAAGAATTAACAAAAGATAAGAATTCAAATTGGAATAATACTCTTGCGATAGACATCAGTTTTTGGGGTTTTTGTTTTTATCATATCTTTTGATCCAGAAATCGGAATAAGATAAATAATAGGGAAATTATCAATGGTACACCTAAGGTTCGGGCTTTTATCAGTGGTACACCAACTTAAGTTTTGTTTATCACCGGCACACCCAACTTTTCACACACTCATCTACAGTAAACTCACCGTTAATCAAACGTTAATCCTAGTTTAATTTTAGGTTAATTTAATAAAAATGGAATGACTAAATTGCCCCCATACCACATACATTAAATATCTCCCTCCATACTCCAACTACCTAAATTAAAAACACCCTAATTCACTATTTCAGAAGATCTTTCATCTTCTATTTCCCTCTCACTCACTCCCCTGTTTTTGCTGCTCTTAGGTACCCTAATTGAGACGCTTTTGGATCAAAGTTCTTGGAAATTCTGCACTTCATTGTTTATCGTGGAAGGTAAGTGTTGACCTGAGCCTTTATTTTTCTGAATTTTGCGTATAATTGGGTGAATTTTGGTAGTTTATGATTTTATGTTTAAATGGTTGAAATATTGTATACATGTACAGTTGTTAGCCGATTATGGTTCAAATTATGCACATTATGTCTTTGATTATGATTTTTTTGGTTAATTTTGTATTTTTTTCACACATAATTTGATTTGGGTTTGTTTGAGTTGATATTTTTTTAAATTATGTACATTATGCCTTTGATTATGATTTTGTTGCTTTATTTTTTTATTTTGCACACATAATTCGAATTGGGTTTGTTTGAGTTCATATTTCCATGTTTGGTAGAGATAGGTAACCCTAGGTCAGAATATTTGTTATGTAGTGTTGCATGCATGTTAAAATGAAACTGTGATTGAATTATGTTTTGTTGACCTAATTTTGCGGAATGGATGACAAGATCGTGATTAGTTTAAGTATAAGGTTCATAATATTGATATTGAAGTGGATCCTGAATTTTGCAATCTCATGGATTTAATGATTGAGTTTGAAGATAGGTTACAGAAAAAAGGTGTTGTTATATTGAACCCTATCTTTGGTTATGCCTATAGAGGGAAACATTGGCCTATTGATGATGATGGTGGCATGATTAGGATGTTCAGAACATTTCCTGATGCTAACTTGTATGAGATCTTGGTTGGCACTACAAAAGACTCAACTTATATGAATGACTTAGTCTATGAGTTTAGGAGAAACAAAATAGCTGATGAACAAGCTAATCAATCACCTCTTCTAAATGAACCAGAAACATCTTCATCTCTAAATGAACCAGAAATACCTCCACCTATAAATGAGCCCCAACCACAACCTATAAATGAGAAACCTATAAATGAAGCACATATTGAACAGCCTTCAAATGAACCACTGACCAAACTCAAACCTAGGAGGAAATTGGTATTGAAATATCAATCCACCAATGATGCTACTCCTACTAACCCATCATTAGAAGACATTGTTACTGACCCCCCTGTAGACGAGGTGCTCCCAACAGTTTAATTATGATCCAACTGTTACTGCTGTTGATATACAAGAGGAGCTTGGGGATATTGGTGTTGACATGTCTAGTAAGGAATACACTAAGGGTAGGAAGGCATTTGAGAAGGCTTGTGCAATTAGTGCAGCATCTAAGGGAAAGGGTAAGGGTAAGGGAAAGGGTGAGTCTTCTGCTACACCTAAGGGTAATGGCAAAGGGAAGGGTGAGGCTTCTACTGCACCTAAGGAAAAGGGAAAAGGTAAGGGCAGGGGGAAGGGTGATGGTTCTACTACACCTATGGGTAAGGGCATAGCTGTGAGTAATGATCTTGGTAAAAAATTCTCCCCATTTCCAGAATCCCCACAAACCATTTTCAAAAGTCTTATTGTGAGGAGGAGTCTTAGATTCACAATCCCCAAAACAAACCCAGCTATTTCTTTACCTCAAACAACCTTGTTTGATAGGAAGATGCCTAAGACCACATCTATAAGGAAGGGTATTTGGGAAAAACCTGCAAAAAAAGGGGCAGCTTGTAGAGGGTAGTAGAAGTATTGATGTAAGGAAAAAAATGATATTTGATAGTGAAAGTGAGAGTTTTGATAGTGATATTGATGAGGGTTCTAGTGCTAGAGTGTCTGAAAATGAAGATTCTTACCAAGAAAACATCATTACTGATCTGATGACATACAACCTGATGAAATGGAAGACCTTAGGGGAGTTCCACATGTTAAAGACAGTTGGGAACCTGGAAATTGGAATGGCTTTATTGATTCTGATGATGATGATAGCTACTTCAACAAGCTATACAAAAATGGAGAAATGTATGAATAAAAAGATTTTGGGAAAATTCAATTGAAACCTTGGATGCTTTTCATTGATAAGGGTCATTTGAGAGAAACATTGAAGGACTATGTTGTTCAAGAGGGGTTTGCCTTGAATGTTGTGTTTGCAGACAATAGGAGGTATACAGTCACCTGCTATGCTGAGTGTTGTGGCTGGAGATTACATGAAAGCAAGATTTTAGATGGCCGAACATGGGCTATAAAGAAGATATGGCCTGATGTGCACGCATGTAGAAATTTGGAGACATACAACCCAATGTGCACTGTCAAGTAGGCTGCATATAAAGTGATGGAGGACATCAAGGCTTATCCAGATATCCCTAGGAAAGCTTTGAATGAGCTGCTATTTCAAAGGTATGGCATATACATGAAGCAAGCTTTTCTATACAAATTGAAGAGGTATGTTAGAGATGTCTTGTTTGGAGGGCATGAAGAGTCTTACACTCAGTTACCTACACATGCAAAGGTGATCAAGAGTACTAACCCAGAACCAGCAGCATTTGTTGCATGGAATCTGAGTGAGAGCATCCCAAGGGTAAACATCTTTAGTAGCATCTTCATCTCTTTTGCTGGGCAGTGGAAGGGTCTTCTAAGTAGTTGTAGGCCCTTAATTGGTGTTGATGGGGCACATTTAAAGGGCAACTATGGGGTATCTTGTTGTCTGCTATTGCAATTGATCCAAAGAATGAAATTTTCCCAGTTTCTTATGATGTAGTTAGTGCTGAAGACAAGGAAAGCTAGTCATACTTCTTTTGGCATTTGCACAACCTTATTAAGGATTCGGAGAGAAAAGATTGGACTATAATATCTGATAGACAAAAGGTACTTGTATTTTTGTATTCTATTTAACAGTTGCAAACACATTTAGACTTTGTATAACTAATTTGAACTTGTTCCTATAGGGTGTTGACATAGCTTTGAAGCAAGTTTGGCCTGCATCTAGGAGAAGGTATTGCTGCAGACACCTTAGCATAAATTTCAAAAAGCTATTCCTAAGACCTTTAATGTATATCCTGTTCTGGAGGGCCTGTAATGTAACTAGCAAATTCAGCTTTAGAAAAGCCATGGAGAAGCTTCAAAAGGAGGGAGGTGAAGAGGTCATGAAGTGGTTTGCTGACATTGGTGATCAGTCTAGATGGAGCAAACACATGTTTGATCCAAATGTTTGTAATGACTCAAACACAACAAACTTTGTGGAGAGTTTTAACTCAACCCTTATATCTAAGGAACTTCGCAGAATGAATCTGAGATTTATTTCCTTAACTACTTTGACCATCATCTATTCTAGACATGATCAAAGTGGGGGCTTATTGTAGACACCTACTTTTTGGCTCTTGTCCCGACAGGAAGTGCGATGATGTTACAAAAATCTGTTCTTCATGCTAGATCAAAGTTGAAGTGTTTATGGACTATGAAATCCATTAAGAAGTAAGTTAAAACCCATATTTGAGACCAAGTTATCTTAAAGCCTTGCCCGATTACAAATATGGCCTAATACGTGCTCATACATGTTTAAACTTGATTAATAACGGACCTAAATGCGTTTAATACAATGATTCGATCCAATGGATCTTACATTGTTGAAAGCCGAGTCAAACTGATAAACCAACAATCATAATTCCATGAATGGCCAATACAGATGGATGGCCCTTTAAAATATCTTTCCAACGGTATATTATGAGTCCAATTTCGAGTTAAAAGGAAGAAATTATGATCATAACACTAAACCGGGCCCTAAAATCGATACCCTTTCACTCCAACAAACATATCTTTTGATCCATAACATAATTTAACCTAATTCTAATTGAATTGGAAAGTAGACATTTAGTTCTTTCCAATGATAGCTCACACGCCTTAATCTCACTTTGTAATAAAAATTTATGGAAGTTTTAAAAAACGCGTTTTCGTATAAGGCAAACCGCGCCGAGCGTAACTCAGTGAGTTGCGCGCGCCTGGCGCACGCAAGTCATTGAGATGCGCATGGCACCCAGCGTGACTTAGAGAGCTGTGCGCTCCACCTGACGGTGCGACTCTAAAATCCTAAACCTAGATTCCAACGTCTATAAATAGGGGTCTTCGTTCAACTCTTTGGGGACAGAAAAATAAAAATTCTAAACCCTAAATCGTGAAATCCCTAATCTCTCAAACCCTATTGTTGTCATACTACTTTTCTTCTCTCTTCCCAAATACTTTCCAACCCTAATTGAATCCATTCAAGCCCTTGGAGGTACAAAGAAGAAGGAAGGTCCATAAACATATAAAACGGAGATCTAAGCATACAAAGAAGAACGGTAGTGTAGGCGTCGCTCGAAGTGCGCCTACATTAAAAGCATGTGTGAATATTCTTGGCACTCATAGGAAGTGGGAATTGACACAATACGATTAGGGACAAATAAAGTTGGGAGCCGCCAACAAGTTTTTAACAAACTTGTAAACCGTTCACGGATCATAAAAAGGCAACCACGATAAGGGACAACGATAGGCAACAACGATTGACCCGTGAAGGTTACAACCCATTCATAATCCATGAGATTACTAACTCCATATGGTTCGGAACCACGAAAGGAGGATCGGGGATGACGGTACGAAGTGAGTCATGGAGTCACATTCGCCCGTATTGGCCTCTACTCGATTCTTATAGTGAAAAATGATTCCTACGATCTCAAAGGCATACATACAAAAATTCAATTTGCTCGAAACTATTATTATGCTAAATTGGTTTAATATTAATGCAACATATAATTCTATAAAATTAGTGATCACTTGAATTAATTAACAAGATTAAAAAGGAACCTAAACCGGTTGTCCAAATTATCTTATTAGGCGTGATTTTCTATTACATATTCCTTTTAAACATGCAATATGGTGATCATAAAAAATATAATAGAATCAACATTAATATTGGAAGCAATTCAACAATAATTCCAACAATATAAAATCGTTAGAAAAGTAATAGAAATAAAAGGAACGTAATTCTTACTTTGATTCTGTTTGTTTGCAACTACAAAATAATAAACGAGTTAGTAACTTCAAGGAAATAATAATAAAACAATAATTAAATAGAATTGATTTGGGGCCAAACCCTCAAACAGTTCTACCTTTCACGTCTTGGCTTAAGGACAGAACCACGAGTAAAGTATGGACTCCTTGGAGTACTTGAAGAAGGAATTTTGAAAGAAGAAGGGTAGGCTAGTGTTTAGGCTAGAGCATAGAAGAGAGAAAAAACTAGAGAATTAATTGATGCCCCGTACATCAGAAATGAGGGGTATTTATAGAAAAAATGTGCTGAGGGAACACACGGAACCCTAAAATGACAAAAAAAACCCTAAAAAAGTATCCCGCGACACGGCAAAATGTACTGTGACACGGGAAATCCCACCGTCAGACGGGAAACATTCCCCTGACACGGTGCAAATTTTGTGTGACGCGGGAAATATTTAATAAACGGGGGAGAAAACGCGTTAAGGGTTTACGCGGAAAGGACATGGAAATTCCCATGTCACAGCAGGTTTCCCGTGTCACGGGAAATCCCACCGTCAGACGGGAAAGTTTTCCGTGGCACGGTGGACTGCTGCCGTGGCGCGGGAATTTTCAGTCCGCTTTTCCGTCGAAATTCATTTTTAATCCTAATTTCGTTCAGCATTTTAAGTGCCGATTGATAATTTCGGGCCTTTTTCTGATTTATTATTATTTAGGCTAAAATAAGAAAATAAGTAAATAAAATAAATAAAAGATTTGGGCCAAAAATAAATAATAAAACAATAAAATAAAAAAAGGTTTGGGCTAAAATTAAATAATAAGTTTGGGCTTAAATTAAAACTATGCTTTTACCAAACATCAAGACTAATTCATGGACTATTCTAAAATACGAATATAATCAAATACGATTTTTTAAGCACCATCGGGATTAAATACTGAACCCGACCAATAGTGGCGGTGAAAGGTTGTTCATTATCGGGTTTGGTTTTGGGGAGACATTTTTAGGTGTCTACGGGTAGTTTCCCAAACACTTTGATAAATCACTTTTCTTTTCTTATTTAAATAATTTTAATGGATTAATTAGTGTTTTTTTACCACTTAAACAAACTTTTAATTAATTCACATATTAGTCTTTCGTTAATTAAGACTAGAATTTGATAATTAATTGTTGTTTTATCACTTAGGACAAGGCAAATGTTGTTTATTTGTGTTCTTTTCACGAATTTTAATTAAACAAGAATAACGACTTTTGCAATGTAATTCCTACATGATTGACGCGTGTAAATAAAATCAACTAACTTAGTTTTTAGGTATCACGTTGCATATGTTGTTTGGTGATGAAATTGTGAAAAAGGAAGAGCTAGTAGAGGTCGCACTAGGACAGGAATAGCAATTCCTTCCTAAAAGGAATGTTATTTTAATACTCTCGCTCCTGAACTCATCTCTTGTACACGTAGACCAATTTGGGCATGGGTAAACTCACGATTCGTGCTAAATATCCCTTGAACTCTACTTGAGAGAAAGGTATGAATGTGGTTTATGAGTTTTCCAACTCATTGGCGACCCCTTACGTGTTTCTTACAAAAAAGTGTAATGATAAGATCAATTCTATTTCAAGGTCCCCCAAACAGTCAGAATTCAAATCCTAATACACCTTAACAAGTGTAAAGTCCTAGGCTTTTAAAGGGCCATGGGCATTTAAGGAGAAGGATCCCCTACGATGGGCACACCCTCCTTACACAATGCTTTTCTCATGTATGCTAGCTTGTATACTCTTTGATTGAGCACTCTAAGGAGTCATGATCTTCTCTATAAATTTCTTTAATCGTCAAACCACTTTGGTACATCTTAAAGGCTGGAAATGAGCCAACACCTCAAATTTCACCAAGCTTTGGTAATCTTCAACTTTGACCTGAATGTTAGCAAGGATTAAAATTCAGATGATCATTGGCAGTTTGTGTATTATGGCATATGGAGCACATACTATAACTAATAGATTCTGAGTGTTTGACTTAGCCCTAAGTTTCAAAAGTGGTAACATCAACCAATCAAAATTTGAGACCGACCTTGAGAATATACTCTAAACAATAGTGTAAATATCATTTAGGAAAAATTAGAAAAAATAATCCCAACTTTCATCAATTTTAGAAGAATAATCCCAACTTTCGATTATTCTAGAATAATCTGAACTTTGGGGGGTCTTCTTTTTCTTCAATCCCAAACCGGTCAACAATAGTCAATGACTTGTTATAATAGGTTATGTGCCACGTGTCAAGTTGCAATTGGTCCAATAAAAAAAACCTAGAAAACCCTTAATCCTTACCTGACCACCATAACACCCACCACCAGCACCACCTGCCACCGCCAGCCGCGACCTATCCCTCCTTCCCCTACCCCAAAAGTGCCCTACTTCCCCCTTAAACCCCCTGTGCCGGTGTTGCGACCCACCTCCACCCCCAACCCCCTCCTTTCAAAATTCGATTTTCCAACAGCCTCCCCTCACAATCAACATCTAACCAGCAGCCGCCCCCCACAAGACAACCACCGTTTGTCGCCGATTCAACCATCTTAGACCACCAATCGAACATACGAAACAACAGCCCAACAGAGAGGAGCTAACGAGCAGCACCTAATCGCCAACCATCGCAGCGATTTACGCCTAAAAAATTGACCTTCAAATTCGTTTTATTGGTGGTTGCGTAGGGATTTTGGGGATGGAGGGACGGTGGTTTAGAAAGGACGCTGGAGAGGCGACTCTGCTGGTGGGGGGAGATATGTCAGTCCGGCGAGGGAGGTGGCTGGCTGGGCGGGTTTGCTGGACTGGCTGGGTTTTCAAATTATTTTTTTTTTTTGTATTTTAACCAATTAAATCGTGACATGTGTCACTTTAACAGAAAAAAATAAAAATTTAACCCATTCAACCGATAACCGGTAGTTAGGATTGAAGAAAAAGAAAACCCCCTAAAGTTCGGATTATTCCAGAATAATTGAAAGTTGAGATTATTGTTCAAAAATTGATGAAAGTTGGGATTATGTTTTCTAATTTTTCCTATCATTTAACCCTAGTCATCCATTGTTAATATCAATCTCTTTTGCTTAGGATTATTTGGAGTGGTAGTTGCTGCACTATAACTGGGATTTGAGCATATACTCTATATACTTTTTATTTACTTTTGATATACATTGGTTTACTTTTGAGTAATTTTTCTTTACTTCAAATGTATAATGAACTAGAATTAGCCTACTAGCTCAGCGGGTAGAGTATTGTGCAAATGCACAAAGATGTGGGTTCGAATCCCACGTAGGTTCTTTACTTTCCTCTACGTTGCTTATCTTTTTATTGATTTTTTGATTTACTTTTGAAATATATCTCTTTACTTTAAAAATTTAATACATACAAGCCTACTAGCTCAACATGTAGAACATTATGCAAATACATAAAAGATGTGGGTTCAAATCCCACATAGGTTCATTTGTGTAATGTGGAGACTAGACCTTGTATAAGAGTTTAGTTGTGTTTCATAAGATTTCTAGTTCTTTTTATTTACATTTTGAATTTTTTTAATATACTTTTAATTTGAAAACCTTTACATCAAGTTTCATATACTTTTGTCTTATAGCTCAAATTATCTTTTCTCATAATTTTTATGTTATAAAACAGCTTCTACAATCATTAATCATGTAAAGCCAATTGATTGTTTATATACCTTAGAGCTTATATGATTTACTTTTTGTATTGTTTTATTTATTTTTAAGTTGAAAACATTTACCTTAACCTTACCTTATATACTTACAATTTACAAGTATTTAATTGATTATCTAGTTGTATCATTGGGCGGGATATTCTTTAGCTTGCAAGTTTATGTTTACATATGGAGTTTACTCATGTGGGTAGTAAGGGTAATGGGGTGGCGCATACTATTTGAGTAGAGATTTTGATGTAGTGAGGGTATGGTTAGAGGAAGTGCCTGATGGTGCCCTTTGTTGTTGCTCTTCATATTAATAGTTCTGAATTTTATTCTAGCCATGCTTTCCGTCATAAAAAAATAAAATAAAATAAGCAGGTTATAAAATGACTAAGTTTTAAGTAACAGGAAAGTCAATGGCTCAAACTTTAGTTATGTTTTGTTCTCTACTTAATTATTTTTCTGCTTTTTTTTTACTGTAGTGTGTATTACTACCTCCGTTACAGGTTATGTGTAACGATTTGACATAAAGTAGAGAGGAAAAATGTCTAATCGTTGCACATAACCTGTAATGGAGGTAGTATATATTTTTATAGATAACCTATGTAGGAATTGAACCTACACCTCATAGTGCTCTACCACTTGAGCTAATAGGTTTACTTTAAATTCTTTTTAATTCACTTTAGATTCATTGTTATTTATATTTTGAGACCACTTAGGATTGTGATCATGCTATGGATGACACACAACACTCATACTATAGAGTAAAACTATATTAGTCTTCTTTAAAACATATCTCGTTTTATAAAGTAAAAATTCAATCCACACTACACTATATACTCTCCTCTCCTCAATCTTGCTATTAACTTATCCTACCAACAAGTTTCTTAAAGAGAAGAAGGAACAAGATACACATTTATAAGTAAACAACTACCACAAGTAAACAAGTACCATATCTACGACGACATAATGCATTTCAGTTACTTCACATGTAAAGTGAATGTAAGAACAAAACGGGAAAAATAAGCACATAAACAAAAAGGAGCTAGCACTAAAACAAATCTCCAATCAAAAGACCAGATCACCAGAGCAAAACAAAACCTAAAGATAGAAAGAAATACCAAGTGAGTATATCTTATCTCATTCAGCTATGAGTCACAAGTTTCCAATCTTTTTTCTTCTCCAAGTTCTAATTATTAAAAACTATGCTTGTCATACCTAAAATATTATATAAAGCTACATCTCAGCGGACTCAAGTTGGAAATTGCTACCTACCAACAAAATAATTATCTACTTTGGGACCGATTTAGTTTACTTTTAAGAAAATCAAGTTTACTTAGGTTGCTTATCAGACCAACAAAATCCCTATGCATGTTTATATTAGAATCTAAATTAAAAGACTAGAAGTTGTAATTGTGAAGGGGGAGCTTACATATTCTTTTACAAAATCTGGAAGAACAAAAAAACATATGAACATTAGTGCATATTCAACAAATTATTAACTTGTTCTGCATCACAATTTTAGTCTTTCAATTTACTTTAAAATTTAATTGATCTACTTTTACTCTGTTTCTATCTACTTTTGAAATTGATTAAATAACAGTAAGATTCATTGAGGCATTTTTTCAAACAGTTAGTGTGCATTGAAATTTATTTTACTTTTAAATAGATTTAGTTTAGTTTTAAGGATATGTAGTCTACTAAAAAAAAGAACAAATAGCAATAATCATTCATCTATTAACAATTTAGATATCTACAAATCGATTAGGTCTTAAGTTCACTCAAAACGTAAGGATCATCTGTCTAAAAATATACAAATCAAAATCCAAAATTCAGTAAAAAGATAGCAGAAACATTAAAAAAAAATAGACAAATTAGATAAAACTATAAATTAATTTATCAAATCTAGATGAGAAAATATTTAAAATCCTAACCTAAGATCGAAGAAAGCTCCTGATAAAATAGTAGAGAAATCATTAACTTACAAATGAAACTCAAATCGCAATGGTTATCTCTAAAGTTTAGAAAATTGTAGCAAAATCATCAAATTGTACATGTAGGTAGGTTTGATCAACCTACATATTTAACAAAAAATAAGATTAATATATTGCAAATTTGGAGTGAATTCTTGATAAAATCCGAAAAATAAGCTGAAAATCACAATGAAATTTGAGAAACCTTGATTTTGGACATAATCGAATTCTTGAAAGTACTTGATTATGAAACCAAATAGCAGATTCAAACAAGAAATCAAACTTCGTGGAACAATTTACAGAATTTGAGTATGAAATTGCATAATTAAAATCAAATAAAGCATTTGTTTGATGTTAATATGAAGAACTAAAGGGAGAAAGTATGGAGTAGAGAGACAAAATGAGTTCACCAGGAAGTTGGAACGAGAAAGTGTGTCTTACACTATTGCGTAGGCGTTTTGGATAGGAATTAATCACAACCGTTGTTTTCTGTATGACCTGACGGACGAGAGAGGTTCCTAGTTCTTATTATAGGAGAGGTTCTCATTATATATATAATTTGTCAATTACTACCGCAAGTTAATACCACTTTGTAAATTACTACCGCAAATTAAAAAAGTTGTGAATTACTACCGCAAAATTTTTTAAGATGTTGCGATTACTACCAAACCCCCATTAAATCCAATTATGACGTCATTATATCACTTTAACCCATATTTAACCATGGTTAAGGGCTTTAACCAACCCCCAAAAAAAAATAATCAAGATCATGTGAGAACCAAGTCCTATAATAGGAACTATGAACTCATCTAGATCATTAATCGCGCTCAATCTAACGGCCCATATTCCACCCGCCTCATTAAGGGCATTTTTGTAATTTCATGCATTGAATGACCTTTGTTCTCACTCCTAACACTGCTTCATTTTCTTTCTCTCCCTTCTTCTGCATTTTCTCTCTCCTCCTTCAATTTCTCTATTTCGATTTCTCCAATCTCGTCTCACGTCGTCAATTTTGCAAATTTTTATTACGGATCATTGTTGCTTAGGCAAATTAAAGGTTTGGTAAGTTGTTTTATTTTCATTTTTGTTGTTTTCTTTGATTTAATTCGATTTCGAAACAAGTTTTTGCGAATTTCATTGCGATAGTTAGGGTTTCCTAATTATTTGTTTGAGTATTTAGTTTGTGATTAATTTGAATTCGTTTTTTTTATTCTATTTTCGATTCAATTGCGATTTGCTTTCAATTAGTTATTGCGTTTTTTTATCAATTAGTATTAGAATTAGGGTTTGAATTAGTATTTTCCTATTTTTTTTATTCACCAATTAGTGTTAACATTCAGTTGATTGTTGCATTTTAATAAATTATTAGTTGAATTTACGCCTTGATTAGAATGTAAATTTTGTTATCCAGTTAGGGTTTGTAATTTTACTTAATTTGGATTATTTGATTGTGACGATCAATTTTTTTTTTCAATCACTTTACTTTTGAATTTATACCATTTAGCTAGAGCTTTAGATTCACTTTTACATGTTTGATGAAATGCTTGAAAGAAGAAAGACTATAGTATGATGATGATTTGGTGGAGCTCTGTTAGTAGGAGGTGTTAGGCTACCTGTGGACTAAGAAACCCCCTGGTAGTAATGGCAATTGAGGTTTGCTGTAGTTGTTGGGTTTGTAGTAATTTTTATCTCTTGAACTGTGAATCAAAAGGGCAGTTGGTTAAAAAGATTTCTCCCTTTCTTTATGTTGCATCGTTTGACATATTTTACTAGCAGATCCTTTGGATGTTATCTTAAGTCAGTAGGGATGGATAATGTTAGAGACTATGGATGGACATTAACGGTAGGGATGTATTGTGTTGGTTATGGCCAGTTGCACAATCGTTGGCCCATTTTGTATAACCAAGCCTTTCTTGTTGATGTGTGTCGATCTTATTAGCAAATCGAAGATTTGAAGGAGATTGGTAGTTTGAAAAATTATAGTTCTTTTATTGGTATTAAGAGGGGTAGACATATACTTACCAGGTATATATCAAGTATACGGTTATGTAATTCGAAGTTGGAAAGTATGATTTTTCTTTGCATTGTCTGATGTTACTACTTAGTTTTTCTATTACTTATTAGTTCTTGCTGAGCAATTTTTTGTTGGTCATCTATTGGAATATTGAATAATGTAAATCATTCTCTTGACTATGCCCCTTTATGTACAAGGAAATCATTTTATACTGTTGTCTTACTATCATTATCTTTCAAATAAAGCTGGTCTTTGATGAGCTAAGCTGCAATTATTACAAAGCATTGTTTCATTATCCTCCTGGTTTGGTTTACCTCATTGATCAGGAATTAGAATCTCTAAGTTTTGAGAGTGAAAATTGATGCACGCAAAGTCAAGTGATTGTATGAAAAGTATGTCTAACCCTCTTAATACCAGTGAAACATTTGCTGGAAATTGTGTATAAGAAACCAAAAGAGCTCATTTAAAAAAAATAGTTGTTTACAACAATGTAGCCTACTAACTCATTGTTGATTTATTTTGATTCATTTTTCATTTACTTAGAGTAATTTTTTTTATTACTATACATTAGCCTACTAGCTCAATAGGTAGAGCATTGTGTAATTGCACAAAAGATGTGGGTTCGAATCCCACGTAGGTTTAATTGTGTAATTTGGAAACTAGGCTTAATCATTTCAAGCTAATTTATTGTTTGTATACTTTTGAGTTAATTTGATTTACTTTTTAGTTGATTCGATATACTTTATAGTTAATTTGATATGGACTAGGGACTAGGTAGGGGATAAGGATTTTGGAAATCAAATGTGATATTGTGGTGGACTTTTAGACCTAAATACAATTACAGCAATCTGCAATTTAGTTTTGCGTATATATGAACCTGGGCTAGCAAAGGAATTCAATCTGCCCCATAGCATTGGTTCTACTGTACTCATTCATGGTTTTGCTACACTCAGCAGTCGTGTTGCTGCACTCAGCCGTGGTGCTGCTACACTATCATGTGGCGCTGGTGTACTTTTCCCTAGTGCTGCTGCACTCAGCCCTGGTGCTGCTGCACTTACCCCTGATGCTTCTGCACTCAATAGGTTTACTTTAGAGTATTTTTTGTTCACTTTAAATACTTTTTTATTTTCTTTAGACAACTGATATAGGAATCTACTTTTTGAAGGAGGGTGTTCTTCATTTGGCCAACTATACCGCATTCTTTTACTTCTCATTGGCCTTTGTTGTGATGGTGGTCTTTTTAAACATCCTCTTCTTGTACTATCGTGTCTTAAATTTGCCTAAATCATCTATTAAGGAATACCTTAGAGATGGAAATTGAAGAGGATGGGATGTTGCAGCTGGTTTGTTGTGTGGCTTTGGAAATGGTCTTCAGTTCATTGGAGGCCACGCTGCTGGATATGTAGCAGCCGATGCAGTTCAGGTTAGTAATTTCAAATTTCTTCCCTTGAAGAAGAAATTATGGATCTCTACCTTCTGCCTGACTTTTAATTTTGATTTCAGGCACTTCCGCCAGTGAGCACCTTTTGGGGCATACTCTTCTTCGGCGAGTACATGAGGTCATCCAAAAGGACTTATTTGCTACTTGTGAGCATGCTCATCATGTTCAGCATGGCTGTAGTATCGCTTCTAGCATCAGCTGGTCAGCTAAAAGTATCAGCTGGAGAAGATACGAAGATCAATCGTATACAACACCAAAATAGACAACCGGTGGATAAATACAGTCATGGAACTTTTGACTTCTAGATGGCTATCGGTCTAGCTATTTCTCTTGGTTCCTACTGCTAGGTAGTTGGGTAAGCATTCACAAATAAGGAGGTTGCACTCTGAGTGTGTCAAGTGTAGGTTAGATTCTACTTGTAATTATTTATTCAAGAGCATATTGTGCATGTCTAGGTAAGATGCTGCTGATGTGCTATCACAAACCTCACGCACACCAGCAAGACACATTGCAAAACACTCAAACTCAAAAAATAGAAACACATGGATAATCCTCGATCAAGAACTCACACACATCAACACTCAAGAATCTATCTCCCCCCTTCTCTAAACCTCTCAAACCCCAACCATCAATACCCACTTGGCTGCTGTCTGTTGGAAACTAGGTGGGGTTGGGTGCAGCTTTAAGGAATGATGCTAGGTGTATTGTTGCTGCTATAGTAAAGCACTTGAGGGCAAGGCAGAGTGTGAAACAGGCTGAAATTGCTGCTGCGAGGCTAGGTGTGTTGGTGGCAGGTCAGTTGGGGTATGCGAAGGTTAAGCTTGAATGCCATACTTCTAATGTTAGTTATCTTGAAGAGTTAATTGGTTATGGTTGAAATGTGGGTTCGAATCCCACGTAGGTTTATGTGAGAAATTTGAAGATTAGAATTCGTAATGTTTTATTAGATTTCTTCTTTTTTTTCTTTTACTTTTTATATAGTTTTATTTACTTTTGATTTAAAAACCTTTACATCATATTGAACCAATATATTTTTTTCTTATAATTTGATTCATCTTGTAAGGATATGAAAGTCAATGACTCGGAGTTTTTGTGCTATAACAAAGTTTCCATAGTCATTTTGCATTTCAAGATAATTTATTATTCATATACTTTTAGAGTTAATTTGATTTACTTCAATGATACCTTGATTTACTTTTTGCATTATTTATTTACTTTACAGTATTTATGATTTACTTTTGAAATATATTAATTTACTTTTCTTTAGTTTTTCTACTTACTTTTGAGAGATTTTGACTTACTTTTGAGATATTTTGAGAGCATTCACTACTACAAAAAGAGTGTTTTATCGACGCTGGACCCTCGACGCTAGGCAAGGAGCGTCAGCTAAAAATATACTATCCGTGTTTTGTCGACGGTTTTCCACGTCGAAATTAATTTTCGTCACAAAAAAGCGTCGCGAAAATCTCGCACATGCCCTACACGTGATGCAAAACCCACGATTGCAAAATTAAATTTAGGGAAAATAAAAAACTCCATCACTACTCACACTTATCAACCCTAACTTTTCTTCTCCGATCCCCTTCTTTCGTAAATCTACAGAAGTACAGAGGCTTATGGAACCATGGATTTCAAAATCAGATCTTTGTCTCTCATTGATCGAGTTGATTTCGAAATGCCGTACATCAATTACAAATTCAGATCTTTGCCCTCTTTGTATCAATTTCGAAGTGTGTTTCATCAGTTTCAAATTCATCAAATTTTCGTCCCTGATTCTTTTTCGAAATGAGGTAAACACTATAATTTTAGATCTTTTTTTTTTCTCTCTAAAGCAATTTGAAATTAAGTTACATCAATTTCAAGTTCAGATCTTTGTCTAATTGTCATCTATTTCGTCCTTTATCTCTGTGCTGATAATATTGGGGTACATCTTTTTTTTTTTTTTTGGAATTGGTTTTGTGGATTATTTTTTTTCCACAACAATGTTACAGAATTATAGTCGGATTATGGGTTCAATTGATGAACAATAGAGATTTCAAGGTTTCTTTTTTTATCTAGGTTTAATTTTGCGCTACTGTTTTAATTCAATTATGAAAAATTGGCCTTTGGTTATTATAGATTTGAAGCACAATTTTAATGAGTATAATGCTATTTGACATACTCTTATTGATGAAGTTAGTTTTTTATAGGAGTAGTGCAAAATGCCAAAATTTGACATTAAGTAACTAGTTAGAGAAAATTATGCCCGTTAAATACTCTGTTATGTCAATAAATCTAATCCTTTGATAAAAGTTGTTGCTTTTTGTAATGAAAATTATGCCCGTTAAATGACATATGATGTATGCCTTTCATTAGTTGCATAGTGTGAAACCCAAAACTTGCACTTGTGATGTCTTTGTATGTATAAACTATGACTGTAGAAGCTTTTTATTTAGTGTCTAATTGTCAATATTGGTATTTATTCCAAGCATAAAGTCATCAATTAATCTGATAAGCTTTTCCACTTTCATTATTAATGCAACTCCGAGTCGCTCAAAGAGTACATATAGAAAAAAAAATGAAATTTATTTGAAGGATAATGTAGTTCTAGCTGATGGTGGCAACTTCCCTTTAAACTCCATTGCCCTTTCTCCTAGTAGCTCTATTTAAAAAAAAAAAAAAGGTTTTAGAAGCTTATCAAATATGTAGGGATTGAACTTAATTATAGTTTTCTTCATAATAATTTGGATGCCCTATGATTTTATTGAGAAGGTTTCCAAAGGTAATAATGTCTTCAGTAGCTTCAATCATTACAAGATCCCACATTGGTTTTTTAAGGTTGTATTTTGAGAAGAGAGAAACCTGCAGATCATGTTCTATTGGCTTCTTTAATAAAGCAATGTTATAGTTGAATTAAAATAGAAAGCATAATTGACGCCAATAGTTGTGAATAATAGATTAAAACAGAAAGCATATGATTGACACCAAAATTTGTTAATATATAATAGTTAATTCAACTGCTTCCTAGAAGTTGTGCTAATGCTGAATTGCCTTTAATTTGTCTAACCTGTAGGTGGTTTGTTCCTGTCAAGTCTGAACATTTTGGCTGGGTGATAATTAGCTTCAACTATATCTAGTTGCTTATATTATTGAATCTTCATTCTTAGCTTTTATACCTTGATAATAATAGTAATAATTGACGATCTTTGGTTTACGTACGATCTTGATATACAATTCCATTATTTTGGTTCAGATTTGAGGCTGGAACACCAACTATTGGTGAAGCCATTGGATTAGGAGCAGCTATAGACTATATCTGGAATCGGCATGCAAGATATCCATGATTACGAGTTATTGGTCACTATTTCTTATAAGCCCTTGAAGATCATCCCAAGAATACGGAAACATCAAAAGGGTATGCTCTAAATTCAAGGCCAATATTGAGTTATTGACTAATATTTCTTGCAATTCAAGCCCCTGAAGATCAGCCCAAAATATGTACAGTTATCTATTTTTTCTTCTTTAATAGAGTTAGCTCTCTGCCCCTTTGCTCTCTTTTGAATCTAGTTTCTCATTTCCTGGCTGATGTGTGTGAACACTATGGCAACTTTTTTTTTTAATAAAATGCAAGTTCTTTTGGCATCAAGAATGATGTCACATGGTGACATTTTGACAAATTAGCTTTATGTTTTTTAAAATGAATGTCTTGAATGAAATGTTTAACATTATACATCAAGCATTTTGGTACCCATGCAGCTTGCAAACATATATTTGATGTGATGTGATGGGCCTAACGCAATCACTTTTTGGTGCTTCTATATTTTAAGGTGGATTTCCAATGTAGCTATTTGCTTAGTGATTTAAGAGGTAGATCCTTCCTGATTAGGTAACCTGCAATCTGCTGCTTAGACCTTTGCTCATTTTTTTTTTATTGATCTGGAACTGGTGATCCGATGAAGGGTTCCTCTATGTAGGCATAATAATAGAGAATTCATCAAACCAGTTTCAAGTATCGAGCTAAGCCTTAATTTTATTTATTCATCTGAGTTTACTTGAACCATGATATTTTGCATATAATTTTCTGTCATATTGTGCTATAACTAGTTAAAAGTTGTACAAGTACATGTTATCATTTTGGCTCTCTAGCTCTTTTTTTCTCTTTGTATTTTTTCTTCTAAAATTGTTTTCTATTAAGAGTTATGACTCGCCTTGAGTGATTAGTGGGATATGGAAACGAATTTTGTGGATATCTGAATACAATGTCCCATATATTTTCATGGTCATGCATTACCACTATTCAACTAGATATTTTCATTTATAATACACCCCTTACATCAAAATTAGAACAAAGTTGTAAGAACACTGATATTGTTGTTGTTGCAGGATGTTGCCACACTTTTGTGGCTCCACCTTGCTCCTGTTGTTGATCTACTGCTGTTGTTGATTTACAATGCTACTGTTGTCTGTCTTCCCAGGCCACACTAAACCACTAATTCTTGCCAAGGATCTAGAAACATCAAAGGGTATGATGTGAATTCAAGGCCAACAATGAGTTCACAATCTGAACTTTGCTTTACGCCCCTCCTGCAAGTAGATCAAGGAGCAACTAAATTGGAGATTGATTGAAGATTTTTTGTGCAGAAATGAGCAGATTGAGTTGTTCCACTATAACTAGTAACGAATGAAACATAAGTTGGAATTATGTAAGTTGGAAAACTGATTACTACGAGATATTGTACATGTACTATAGTATATATATTTATATGCAAAAACTCTTTACTATGAGATATTGTACATGTAGTATAGTATATTTATATGCAATAAAAAAATTGGCCAAATTTTCTTCTGTATATATTTATACATACATACATATATATATATATATATATATATATATATATATATATATATATATATATATATATATATATATATATATATATATATATATATATATATATATATTTTTGTAACATTGGTACAGTAATAATTTTCAGTGTAAATTAGTAATATTGGTAAATGTATTCTAAATTTTTTAAGGAATATGGACAATAAAAAGCGTCCTTAACATAGAAAATATAGACAGAAAAACGAGTAGGAAAAATATTAATAATAAAAAATATGAAACTCTAGACACAAAAAAGCGTCGCAAATTTTGGGTTATAGACACAGAAAAGTGTCGCTAAAGTTCAGAAAGTGCGCCAACTACAACAAATTTTGACACTTCGTATACTAATTTGGACACATTAAAGCGTCGCGATTGGCGACGCTTTTTTATGACGCCTAATTTTCTCGACTCACGTTTTCTCGACGCTTTTTTAAAGCGCCGAGAAAGAAATTTTCGACGCTTTTTAGCGTCGAAAAAGAGCTTCAAAAGCGTTCTAAAAACACGGATTTTCTAGTAGTGATTGAAAGCAACCATTTGCACTTCAAACATGACTTTAATCCAGTTAGGGATCATAGAGTGGTCCATATGACCAACGGCCATTGTGATTCCAAGCAAGCTTAGCAAGACGACATGCCATGAGGTTATCCATTCTCCTTATGTATTTAATCTCCACAACCTTGAACTCCGTAGTCAATTCAGCCACTTCATTGATAAGAGCAGCATCTTGTGATGTACCTGGCCGCCAATGGTATCAAACATCACCTTGAGAGAAAGAGCATCCCTTTCCACAACCACCTTCCTGAATTCTAAAAACCTTGGCAATGTGTAGGCCTTCCTTGACAGTTAGAAGTTCAAATTCAAGAGGGGATATGGCATTATATTTGCTCAAAAATCCAATACACCAATCACCATTCTCAGCCCTCACATAACCACCACCAGTAGCGTTGTTGATTGAAACCCAAGCATCATCAGTGGTGACTTTAGCATAAACCGTAGGGGGAGGAGGATTTTTTTATTTACTTTACAGCACTATTTGTTTACTTTAAAATAATTATGATTTACTTTTGACATATATTAATGTACTATTTTTAGTTTTTCTACTTTTGAGATATTTTGATTTACTTTTGACATTTATTAATGTACTATTTTTAGTTTTTCTACTTTTGAGATATTTTGATTTACTTTTGAGATATTTTAAATAACTTTACAGTATTTGTAATTATTTTTTAAAAAAAACCTATGTAAGAATTGAACCTATACCTCTATGCATCTGTATAGTGCTCTACCACTTGAGCTAATAGGTTTACTTTAAAGTCTTTTTTATTCACTTCAAAGTCTTTTTTATTTACTTTTTCATACCAAAAACCACTTAAGCTAATCTGATGTGTTTGGATACAGTAAAGTGTATGGAACCTTAACCGGTCACTGTTGATTTTTAAGTGTCTTGTCATTGTTCCGTTTTGTGATATTCTTTTCAATATCTAATAGCTTCATCTGAAATCTCTGGAATTGTATAACAATTTTTCTTATTTCATGAATAAATACATACACATTAAAAATAGAAGTGTATACCTGCAGTTTGACAGCTTATGCTTTAAGTACACTGCCTTTTGTTTATCTAATTTCTTTTTCTTTTACCTACAACAAGAAAAGATATCAGTGCAATTAGTGTCATGCCACAATTAAGGATCATAGCTATAACTAATTGATAATTAAAGGAAGAAGGGAAAAGCAGATAGATTGAAAAAATCAACACTCGGCAGCAGCTGATATACAAACTCAAATGTAAGAGAAATGAGTAGGTACAAGAAGGTAAAATAATGACAGGAAATGTTAAATCTCAACCGGAAATGCCACCCTAACTCATTTTTCTTAGCTATTTTCTGAAAAGGATAGAAACATTGAATGGCACACACTTAATATTTTATAACCAATTACTTTGTATATACAATTGTGATTGTGTAAATATAAGGGTCTACACCTCCCAAAAGCAAACTTTACGGTTTTGTTTAAACTACAATAGAATTGTTTCGACATTTCCACCCATTCGTTTTGAAACAATATTCTGCAGCCAGTAATTATTATTAAATGTTGGCTTTCTTAGGAAACTAAATGTGAACTTGCAATATAAATAAGATCTTTCACAACATTGGTCTCAAGTATACAGAATACAAAGTTGAGAATACCTACATTTGCGCGTCAATAGCCTTGGTTTTCATTAATCTAGTTGTACATGCACATCACATCTACCTCAAGCCAAGAAAGCGTAAGCACACTAGCACAACATACAACAAATTACTCAACCTTCGTAGAGTGGTCTATTTGATTGTCTACTTTGAGAGGAGTTTGATTTACTTTACAAGATATCTAGTTTACTTTAAGTAGAAGTACATTAAGGGCCTCCTTTAAATTTTAAACCTCAAAAGCTCCTGCCATCTACAACAACAAACATAGCAGTATTTCTTTTAAGCTAAATTCC
This sequence comes from Chenopodium album, assembly GCF_948465745.1. NCBI lineage: Eukaryota > Viridiplantae > Streptophyta > Magnoliopsida > Caryophyllales > Amaranthaceae > Chenopodium > Chenopodium album. The sequence goes on along the minus strand of NC_137836.1, from coordinate 57,519,693 downwards.
CCACAATAAACCCAAAAACAAATCTCACCAGTTCTTATACTTGGAAATAGTAACAATGGAATTTAACCTTTCAAAAGAAGAGCATGAAGAATTGTCAGGAACAACTAAACGAAGGGGGAAACATACCGTATCATCCGAGCTTCAGTATACTGAAAAAGAGCATACATTATTGTTTCATAGGCCTTCCCGCAACACGGACATATAATATAAATAATAGCTTTACCTAGCAAAACAACATTGACAATCATTTCAACCCAACCAGCTTCCAAAATTAGTCAAAATTAGCTAAAATAACTGATTATATATCAGAAAGTCAATTTTCAAGTTACATTATAATATAATTGATTTACTTTTACTTTATTTCTATCTAAATTTTCAATAATAATAAATTTGTACAAGAATGAACTTAATTCGTTCAAAACTAACCAAATCTCACAAAAAAAAAATGAGAGCAAAGTTCCTAGCAAGAGCAATACCGTGTTCTGAATTATCAAATCGAGTGATATTTGCAGCACAATCCAGTCAAATTTGCAAAGAATTATCACAAGCTAGCTAGCTTATAAACCTAGAAATAATACTGCTAATTGAACTAAAATTGCAATAAGAATAAAGAAATTAAACTTTTAATGAAACGATTAAAAGTAATTTCTAATCAATCATAGCCTCAACTTGTAAATTAAAATTCGATTTACTCTATGAAATTGATGATGCTCGTTGATTAAAGAAACAAAAGAAAAAAATTACCTCAAATGCCGCTCAAAATTCAGAGTCGTAGAAGAAATTTGACCTAAATTCACCAAATTAAACAAGAAAAATTGAATTTCCAACAAGATCTTGACAAATTTGAAGCAATTTCAGCAAGATCAAGACGATTTTGCAGCAAATTATACCCAATTTGATAGAGAAAGCTCATTGCAATGGAGGAGAGAGAAAGTGCATGGAAATGAATTGAACATGTGTGATTTAATTTGGGTCGTCTACCGTGCTCCTTTTTTGTGTAAGATCTGACGGTCCAGATTAGTTCCTAGTTTCTATTATAGGATTGATTCTCATTATAACCTTATATATATATATATATATATATATATATATATATATATATATATATATATATATATATATATATATATATATATATATATATATATAAACCTCAAAGTGAGCCAGCAACTTCTTGGCATTATTCATTAGTAATTGAATTTCCCAAGGACATCGTGCTTTATCCTGGAAAATATTTATACTTAAAAGGTTATCACCTTCAATAAAAAGTTGTTGTATATTATGTTCAATAGCTAAGAGAAGACTATTATAGGGAGCTTTAGCTTTTGCAATAATGGGAGTCGAGGTACCAAGATTATAAGCACGACTAACTACATTATTTATTGTATAATCTCTAATAACAACTCCGGCTGACCCAAAGTTATTACGAACAAAACCATCACAATAAATTTTGATAATACCAGGGGCAGGAAGGGAACCAAGCTATTTGGATGGTTTTATGGTAAATATCGATGAGGATGGATCTTAGGAACGATGACATTAAAAGAATCAAGATGAGAACGAATATCTCATTCAGTAAATATTTTGAAAGCTCTAGAATAAATACCCATAATAGTAATGGAGGGTAAGTTTAAAAATGATACCATTACGAGCTTTCCATATACTTCATAAAGAAGAAATAATCTTTTTTATTGGAAGGTTAACATTATGATGAATATCTCGAAAAAAAGTAAGGGTATTCGGGGCATTAACAAGAGGTCCTATCCAACGAATAACGATATATGCATCCTAATAATGTCTAATAAATGGACAATTTAGAAAAAGATGATCTTGTGTTTCAGCATGTGAATTACAAAGGGGACATATATGATGGACATTATTAGGATGCATAATGTAGTAATTGCCATTATTACAAAGGGGACATATACGGTGAACCAAATTATTTATAGCTGGAAGACTATAATGTAATAATTGCCAAATAAATATCTTGAGTTTTGGAGCAATATCAAGTTTCCAAATCCAAGAAAATTCCCACAGGAGAATTAAAATTATAAGCTAATCAGGTTGCTGACTTTACCGTAAACTCTCCATTTCTAGAAAAAAAACCCCAATAAGGTTCATCTAATATATCATTAACCGGCAACGGAATATATTTAATGGACTGAACTATGTGAGGAGGTACCACTAAAGAAAGAGTAGCAATATCCAAAGAACGATCTTCAGTAATAAATTGATCAACCATAAGGTCTAGATTTTGAATATCAGAAGTATTTAAATCTAATAAATTAACCAAATTTGTAGAGAACACCAATTATCTAGCCAAAAAAGAATATTTGAACCTAATCCAACTTTCCATCTCAACCCCGGCCCTTAGGAAGGAGAGGGCGAACTTGTAAATTTTTTTTCTAAATCCAAGAGTCCTTAGCGTGAGGCTTACATTCAAAAATCAAGTTATGTTTTAAATATTTAGCCCGAATCTTACGAACCCACAAATTATTATAATCTGAAATTACTTTCCAACCTAACGTAGCAAGGAGAGTAGAGTTGACTGCTTCCATTTTCCTTAAGCCTAATCCCCCTTGACTTTTAGATTGACAAATTTTGTCCCAAGAAATCATGGAGAGGCCATTCTTATCCGGAGATTTTTTCCAAAAAAAGTACGGTTAATTTGATCCAAAGAGTTAGTAATTATTTAGGAAGACGTGCAATAGTCATAGCATAAGAGGGAAGGGCTTCCAAATGATTTTGAATTAAAACAGTTTTTTACTTGCCTTTGAAACTGAGTTCAAGGACCAATTATTCAATTTATTCTCTGCTTTTACTAAAAGGTGATGGAAATTCTTCTTAGTACAACACGAGGAGTTAAATTGAATACCTAAATAACGGCCAAGGAATGATTTAGGAGTCATATTGAAGTAACTTGCAAAATTTACTTTTCTAGAATTATATACTAGCTTTGAAAAGACCATAGAGGACTTATGAAAATTGATTAGTTGCCCAGACATAGAAGAAAATTCATTAAAGAAGTCCCTAAGATTAGCACATACTCTAGATTTGGCCTGACAAAATAATAAACTATCGTCTGCAAACAGTAACCAAGCAAGGGATGACTGCACCAGTAGATGGGGTTACTTTAAGACCAATGCCTCATGTTTTATCTAAATATTGATGAAGTAATTTTTGAGCAATGACTTCCATACAAATAACAAAGAGAAATAGGGATAAGGGATCCCCCTGATGAAGGAATTGAATGGAAGAAATTAATTATGTGGAATTTTTATTTACATATATTAAGTAAGAAACCGTAGTGACACAAGTCTTGATCCATGTATTCAAAGTCTTATTAAATCCAAACACCTTTGAAGTAGCCCATAGGAAATCCCATTCAAACCGATCATAGGCTTTTTCCATAACTAATTTCAAGGAAAACCATCCTGATTTATTTTTTGACTTATTAAACATATTCAAGATTTCTTGAACTAACAGAACGTTATCTGGTATTTCTCTTTTGGGAGAAAAAGCATTTTAATATAATCCTATAACTTTCTTTAACAAAGGTTTAATTCTATTTACTAGGAGTTTAGCTATCGCTTGATAAATTGTAGTACAAAGACTAATGGGGAGGAATTGATGTGCCTTATTTAGATCGTCAAATTTTGGAATTAGTGTAATAATCGTATGATTAAGCTGTCTTGATAAAATACCATTATGAAAAAAAAAACAATTTATGGCTTTACAAATATCCATTCAAATAATCGGCCAATAGTATTGAAAAAAATTAGGCCCCAAATTGTCCGAACCTGCAGCTTTGTATGAGACATATCAAAGAAGACTTGTTTGATTTCTTCTTCTAAAAAAGGTTGTGCCAAGGTTAGATTGTCTTCCCAAGTAATACGTGGTTGTATCAAAAGAATGTACATATTACAAGAGATTGGGTGAACTGACTTGAATCTATTTGAAAATTCTTTAAAAAAAATTAGGCAAGTAATATCTGTTGGTTTCTCAACCCATTGATCAACTTCATTACATAGCCTGAAAATATGAGTTTTTATTTTTCTTATTTTCATCATTTCATGAAAAAATTTAGTGTTTCAATCACCTAACGTTAACCATTTTTTTTTGGCATATTATCTACCTCAGTATTTTTGGCCAAAAAGGAGTGGTTTTTCACGTTGTTTAATTAGACGATTTAGATATTTTTCGATATGATGATTTTTGGGAAATTGTTGAAACTGTAGTTCCACATTTTGTAACTTATCCTGGTTAATAGACAATTTATTTTTGAATTTTCCTATACTTATGAAAATTCCAATGTTTTAAATCAATTTTTAGTCGTGATAATTTTTGCACAATACATTAAAAGCGAGAGCATGTCACTACTAGAAATTCCATGCTTTTTAGACGCCTTTAAGGCTTATTTTCGACACAAAAAAGCGTCAAAAATATTTTTCTCGACGCTTATAAAAAGCGTCACAAATAAGTGAGTCGAGAAATTTGCTAAACGCCAAAAAGCGTTGCAATTCTCGACGCTTTTTATTGTCCAAATTTCTATACAAAGTGTCGAAACATGTGTCAGTTCGCGCACTTTCTCAGATTTGGCAACGCTTTTTCTTGTCTATAATCACATAATTGCGACGCTTTTTTTTGTGACATTAGTTTTAGGAAATTTTAGAAAATAACACCACAAAAAAACACAAATTTGTATTATAACACCACAAAATTTAAAATTTTGCTTATAACACCACAAAAAAAACTCACAAATTTGATTTCACCACCACTTAACGAATTCTTGGATGAAATCCGTTAGTGGGGCCATAATTTAACACGTGTCAATAGTCTATAGGTTTAAAAAATTGAATTAATAAAAAGAAAATCCCTAACCTAGCTAGCTCCACCACCAGCGCCACCTTACCTCAGCCGCCAACACCGTAACCCAGATCGCCGGCACCCATTTGCCTCCACCAAAACCGGCGAAACCACCCACGCTGCCGTATTTTGCCTTCCCCCTCCACGAAAACTACCCGCGTCGCCGAAATTCTCACCCGCACCAACCCAAAAACCACCAGCTTCGACGAAATCAACTCCCAAACAACCCAAAAACCACCCACGTCGCCAAAATCCTCTCCCACACCATCATCGTCGCCGATTATCCTCTCTCTTACCCAAAACCGTCGTCGAAACCCCAACCCACACCAACCAAAAACCGCCCTCACCTGAACCCTAACCTGTTTCCGGATTTTGAATTAAATCA